>NW_016157348.1:136021-157244 GCF_001687245.7 Rhagoletis zephyria | reverse complement strand
TTTTTCCTTGACAGTGTAAAGCAGTTCCTTCCATATCAAGATATTTTTCCAACATATTCTAAGAAATTTCTGCAACCTTGTGGAGTGCTGTCAGCTTTTCCTTTTATCACATCACGAAGTAGTGAACAAATGTGGAACGTTCCAGAAACAGATAATTGGGATTTGCCGATTTTGACAATTCTCAAGTAAAAGTAAACAACGCCTCAGAAACTTTAGATACACTTAAATTTGCTAATACTTTCACAAAAAACGCTGTTTTTTAACATTTGCGCTATTAATCTTTTTATAAATCATATATTTTGCAATTTAACACAATAAATCCACGTCGAAAAATGTATTACTGAGAAAACTTACTATTTTACCGTTTATTTTATCCTCCAATTCGGCTTTGTTTACTTTTACTTGAGAGATTTCATCGTCGCCGGGAATGCGGAATCTTGTATTATATCATTCTTGTTACCATATAGTGTTTAGTATTGGACAATTTTTGCTCTTAAAATTAAGAAAATTATGTCGAGCAAAAATAAAACTACACTGAGGGAAATAATGCATAGTAAAAATGAATACTTTATATTTGATTATCGTTTAAAAATGTTCGTATTTAAAAATAATATTTTCATACAAAATTTATTACGCACGTATTTGACTGTTCACATCTGAGTATGTATATGTAAGTGTACATACGCACCCCAAGCATGCAGAGAGCCGCTCTGAGAGCGGTGACAACACACACATACATACATAGTACATATATGTTTATCCGTACAAATCGCGTGCTGTGGTGTTGATGGATATTCAACATTTGAAAGCAAATTTATATGCCTGGGTGTAGCTGAGTGCGCAAAGATGCTTGCCACAAGTTGTTGATATCCGGAGATGGTCGGGTTCGAATTCAACTGCAGGCAACATGCAAATAATTTTTTTTTTTTTTTAGTCTTTGTCTTGATTATTCACTTCACGGATGCTTTTTCAGTACGAACGCGGTCATTTTAATATGCGCGTAATTGAATTGAATATTTACCAATATACAGTACCTTCGTTGACGTTTATAGTAAGATCAATTACGTTTCTATTTGATTATAATATTTTTTCCCCTCAGTGTACGCAAAAACGCGAATATGTGGTAGATCTCAGACCTTGAGTGGTAGATGTGATAGATGCTCAAAAAAGTGGCAGATCTACCACAATGTGGTAGAAATCCGATAGCTGAAGCAGACTGTTCTAATAGTTCGTGGAAACAATAAACTGAGTTATTCTCATAAATCCCTTATTTTTATTTTTATTATACATATATTACAAAGCGTGAATGAGATTTATAGTACATCAGAACTTATTCTTATTAGATACATCAAAACATATTACAAACTGACTGATATATGAGTGTCATGAGTTGAGGGAAACATGGTGTTACTTACAATATATCTTTGTATACAATATTTGAGGTGAAAATATATTCAGAATTAACTTTTTGATTAGATGTTTCTTTAACAGAAACAATAATATCTGAGAATCGTCTTACTCTAGAAAAGGCTACATATAACTGCCCATGGGAAAACACAGGGTTAGGTAGATATAATCCGGCTTTGTCAAGAGTCTGGCCCTGGGCTTTATTAATTGTTATAGCAAAAGCTACTTTTATAGGGAACTGTTTTCTTGTCATTTGAAAGGGTTGGATATGATGGAGTCAAGTTAATACGCGGTATGATTGCTGTATGTAATGGTAGTATAAAAGTACGCAAAGTCGGCAATTAGTAGTGAATTTCCTTTTGCGAATTCTAATGTATTTGCAGGAAAGTTGGCATTTCAAACGAAATATTAGGAATTATACGTGAATTGTGTAATTTATTTCATCGGTTAAATGTGTTTTATTTGAATATAAAAATAAACATACCTATTGCACAAAAACGTATACTTCTATTTCACGCGTACATAAGCTACATTTTTTTTTTTAATTTGCAAAGAAGCAACACGGTGCCACGGCAAGAGAGACAACTGTCAGTTTATCGAACCCTTAATTATTGAATTATGTGTGGTGGGCTGTGGTATACGGTGTATGCGATGCTGCAGTTAGAATGGTGCTTCAGTACAAAATACCTTTAGTGTGGCTTAACAGTTACAAATTTCTTTACTTCAGAGGTGTTATGACCATTAATATTATCTAATAACCACTCAGGGGACTTCTGGCTTTTCAAATTCCACCTCATTTGTGGAATTGCTTACATAGAAAAGTAGAAAAAGGGAGACTAACAGAAAAACACCTTAGAGAAATAATATATAAGATGAAATATTTACAGCCAGCCCAATCTGATGGTCTTAAAGTATTGCTAGCCCATGTTGAAAGTGCATTGTTGCAACCATAACTCAACATACTTCAGATGGGCTGTCCTTATCACAGGACATTATTAATATTATAAATAGATGAAATATCTACAGCCAGCCCATTCTGATGGTCACATCATATCAAAAATGTAAAAAATGTCATTCCCGTGAGAGTGAGCGAGACTGACTTTCGTGACAGACAATTGCCAGTAAATGGGATAGATGGTCACATGAATCATGATCAATCCCTATCTGTCAGAATTTTAAATTTTTTTTCAGATTTTCTCGCTAATTTATAAAAATGGAATCTTCAATAGAATGTGTTTTTTATAATGATAAAATAAGAGACAATAAAGTGGTTTCTTTTGCTGTAAATACTTTACAAAAGTGGAGTACTTTAAGACCATCAGAAGGGGCTGGCTGTGGACATTTCATCTATTTATAATATTAATAACGTCCTGTGATAAGGACAGCCCATCTGAAGTATGTTGTTTTACAGCTGCAACAATGCAATTTCAACATGGGCTGGCAGTACTTTAAGACCATCAGAATTGGCAGGCAACCTTGAATTCATTTTATATGCACTGTAAATAAAATTCTATCAAAATTTCAAGTCATCTGAAGTATGATGACTTATAGGTGCAACAATGCACTTTCATCATGGGCTGGCAGTACTTTAAGACCATCAGAATTGGCAGGCAACCTTGAATTCATTTTATATGCACTGTAAATAAAATTCTATCAAAATTTCAAGTCATCTGAAGTATGATGACTTATAGGTGCAACAATGCACTTTCATCATGGGCTGGCAGTACTTTAAGACCATCAGAATTGGCAGGCAACCTTGAATTCATTTTATATGCACTGTAAATAAAATTCTATCAAAATTTCAAGTCATCTGAAGTATGATGACTTATAGGTGCAACAATGCACTTTCATCATGGGCTGGCAGTACTTTAAGACCATCAGAATTGGCAGGCAACCTTGAATTCATTTTATATGCACTGTAAATAAAATTCTATCAAAATTTCAAGTCATCTGAAGTATGATGACTTATAGGTGCAACAATGCACTTTCATCATGGGCTGGCAGTACTTTAAGACCATCAGAATTGGCAGGCAACCTTGAATTCATTTTATATGCACTGTAAATAAAATTCTATCAAAATTTCAAGTCATCTGAAGTATGATGACTTATAGGTGCAACAATGCACTTTCATCATGGGCTGGCAGTACTTTAAGACCATCAGAATTTGCAGGCAACCTTGAATTCATTTTATATGCACTGTAAATAAAATTCTATCAAAATTTCAAGTAATCTGATGTATGTTGACTTATAGGTGCAACAATGCACTTTCAACATGGGCTGTTTGTACTTTAAGACCCTAAGAATTGGCAGGCAACGTTGAATTCATTTTATATGCACTGTAAATAAAATTCTATCAAAATTTCAAGTAATCTGATGTATGTTGACTTATAGGTGCAACAATGCACTTTCAACATGGGCTGTTTGTACTTTAAGACCCTAAGAATTGGCAGGCAACGTTGAATTCATTTTATATGCACTGTAAATAGAATTGTATGTATGAAGTATGTTGACTTATAGGTGCAACAATGCACTTTCAACAGGGGCTGGCAGTACTCTAAGACCATCAGAATTGGCAGGCAACGTTGAATTCATTTTATATGCACTGTAAATAGAATTGTATGTATGAAGTATGTTGACTTATAGGTGCAACAATGCACTTTCAACAGGGGCTGGCAGTACTCTAAGACCATCAGAATTGGCAGGCAACGTTGAATTCATTTTATACACACTGTAAATAAAATTCTGTCTAAATTTCAAGTCGTCTGAGGTATGTTAAGTATTCGGTTTTCATAGACATCTTTAATCGCTAAAAACGCATAATCAAGACCACTGTTCAGCAGCCAGCCCTCCAGATCTCGATTTATATATTAACAAGCTAAGCTCACAAAAAATTTCAATCAATCTGAAGTATGATGAGTTTTTTTGTCATGAGCTCTCCGTCTATTAATAAAGTTTTGATGATTAATAGGTTTTTTTGAAATGTTCTTTTTCTTTTCAATAAGTTTTAGTTTGAGGCTAGGATATTTTTCGCATCCCTTGTATGAAGCAGGATGCCCATATTTTTTACATAGTACGCAATAAAGTTTGCTTTAATCGTTACCCCTAGATTTTTCCATTTTACATAGTTTTCTGTTGTGAGGTTGATCACATATATCACATTTAGGCGGTAGATGGCAATTGGCTGAGCTATGGAAAAAAACCTTGACAATTACGGCATTGTGAAATATTTTCTTTTTTCAGGGGTTCCCATTTTATGCATCTATTTATAGAGAATGTTTTTTATTGTTTTGAGTACATTTATGCTACTTTCAGGTGTTATTTGCACCATGAAGATTGGCAAAGCAGTTGTGTTTTTTTTGGATTTTTTTTAGAAAACGGTGTCACTTCAATTCTTTTAGAATTAGCTTGGCATCTGTATTTGCATTGAACCCCTTCAATAGGTATGTTTAATTTTGCAAGGCCTTTGGCGAGTATGTGAAAAATGGAACATTAGTTTTGGTAAGGAAGTCTTTTACCAGGATAAAGGTGTTTATGTCTTGTATGTAAAGAGTTTGCGTTTGCATGCCGTTAATTATAGTAGGTGGTACTTTGTTTTTATATTTATTGTCACNTTTTGTTCTCTGTTTTCTTTGATTTTAAAGTTTTGAATTTTTATGCCTTTAGTTAACACTTCAATTAGTTTGTCTGGCTACATGCCGTTAATTATAGTAGGTGGTACTTTGTTTTTATATTTATTGTCACTTTTGGTATTGTCCAATGGTTTGTTTGTTTCTGTGCACTTGTCATTTGCACTTCTATTTTCGATCCGTGGGGCTTTGTTGTTGGAGCATATTTGCTCGGCACATGTTTTATTTGCCTTTGTGTCACATATTCTTTAGAATTTACTACGCACTCATCACTATCGAGATCGAGAGCCGCGTAGTTATTGTTGTTGATTAGTTTGGGAGCTGATGGCCCTTCGATATGTTGCTTTTTCTTTTATTTCTATTTTGCACTTTTTCAGAAAACATGTGTACAGAGATCTTTAAGGTACTTGAGTTTTGAGCATGATGCTCACTGATATAATTAGTAACTTTTGACAAATTGGTTTTTGTTTTTCTTATAAACTGTGCTTTTAAGTGTTTATGTAATAACTTATGTAGTTGGATTTGTGCCGCCTTATATGAACGCAAATATAATAACCAGTCGAGATCCGTAGAACGTCTATCACTAATCACAGTCGTGAGAGAACTCTCTCAAAAAGAGTGTTTAGTGCATCGGGTAGCATTTATGTTCAAAATAGAAATAGGTTGTTGACCGGAAATGCCGAAATCTTATTCTCATAATGAAAAATATATAAATCTTTAACTGTAATTCCTAATTAGATACTATTCAATTTGATTACAAAAAAAAAATAAAATGTAAACTAGTTTTAATTGCATCTTCTATAATAGAAATCCGGAAATCCAGCCGGATTTTAGCCATTATCGTCGGATAACAGAAAAAAGGGCGTTCAAGCCGGATTCCGGATATCTACCGGATACCCGGCACATCTATCCCTCATCACAGTCGTGAGAGAACTCTCTCAAAAAGAGTGTTTAGCGCATCTGATAGCATTTATGTTCAAAATAGAAATAGGTTGTTGACCGGAAATGCTTATTTTCATAATGAAAAATATATATATCTTTAACTGTAATTCCTAATTAGATACTATGAAATTTGATTACAAAAATACAAAAAAAAAATGTGAACTAGATTTTTAATTGCATCTTCCATAATACAGCGTGGCGACGAATAACTGTTACCCAGTTTTTTTTGAGAAATAAAAGGGTCCTTTATAAATTTTGCGAAAAAAGTATTTTATTGTCAATTTTCCACAGATTTTACTTTAGTTGTATTAGTTAGTTTTTAAATTTTAATCCTTATCTACATTTGCCAGCAGTGTAAACTTTGAGAGAAAAGTTCATTTGGCACGCAAGTCTTTTTCAGGTGTATTTTTTCTTAGGCTTTGTATAAAAAAAGTACAAAAAAGAAAAAAACTGTATACGGTTGGTCGAATGAATGGCCGTCCTAGTCACCAGTCCCGAGTCTATTAGATTTTTGAGTATGAGGCGTTATTTTGGACAGAAGGGGGAGTATAAGGGACTCAAAATGGATAAAATTAGCCTATGGTTACAGAAGATATGGAACAAATTAACTGACGAGGACCTGCGTGCCAAATGAACTTTTCTCTCAAAGTTTACACTGCTGGCAAATGTAAATAAGGATTAAAATTTAAAAACTAATTAATACAACTAAAGTAAAATCTGTGGAAAATTATCAATAACATACTTTTTTCGCAAAATCTATAAAGGACTCTTCTATTTCTCAAAAAAACCTGGGTAACAGTTATTCGTCGCCACGCTGTAGAAATCCGGAAATCCGGTCGAATTTTAGCCAGTACCGTCGGATAACATAAAAACGGCCGTACAAGCCGGATTCCGGATATCTACCGGATACCCGGCACATCTCTAAACGAAAACACACAAAATGAAAGAATTCCTCAAAATACTTAGTAGTTCCAGCGATTTTCAAAGTAAGACTTTTAGAACTGAAGGAAAGTTTGAAAAATAGTAGACCCAAGAATAAAACAAAATAGAGTAAATTAATTGAATTATGTTTAAAATATTGATTGCGGTGTTTAAAATTGGTATTTGTAATACGAATAATGTAAATTTCACATCGCGACTGAATTTTTTAACTTATAATTTTATTATTTATGAAATAATGAATTTAAAAAAATTGGCCTACAATGCCATATAGCGCAGAGCTAATAAAAAACACACTTCAAAAATTAATTCCTCGTATCAAAATCTTTACATGAATATTTGCTAAGAATACTTTTCAAGAACTTAACCTAATTAAAAAATAAATTGTGTGCAAGGATTCAATCAAGGATATCTTCCTTATTTGAGCAAAACTCGGAAAAGGCCATTAACGTAGTTTTATTGACACCCAAAACTATCACTTGTATTTGGTTTTACTCAATTCCGATTTAAGCTGTCGCACAGTGTAATTATTCCTAGAATATACTTTAAATATATGTATGCGCAAACTTATTAAGCCAAAGCACATGATTAGTCGAGAAATAAAGCACTGTATTTCGAAATTTTCTAAATGTCTCCGTAATATCAAGATTTTTGTTTAGTTATACTTCTTTCTCTTTTCTTAAAAAAATCGTAAAAAAAAACAATGGTAGTGGC
This sequence comes from Rhagoletis zephyria, assembly GCF_001687245.7. Taxonomy (NCBI): domain Eukaryota; kingdom Metazoa; phylum Arthropoda; class Insecta; order Diptera; family Tephritidae; genus Rhagoletis; species Rhagoletis zephyria. The sequence continues at coordinate 149,616 of NW_016157348.1, read as the reverse complement.
TGTTTTTGGTGTTGTTTATTTATTAATTGAACTGATTTTTACGCTGCATTTACCAAAATAACTCACCCATAATCTGAAATTGAGAAATCCCAAATTGATAATGAGAAGCGTAAATTCATATTGAGAAAGTACAACTTTATAATGAGAGATGTAAATTTATATTGAGAATATATAAGTTGGTAATGAGAAATATAAAATCATAATGAGAAAATAAAAATTGATAATAGGAAATATAAATTCATATTGAGAATATATAAATTGATACTGAGGAATGTAAGTTCATAATGAGAATATATAAATTGATAATGAGAAAACGTAAATTCCTAATGAGAAAATGTAAACTGATAATGAGAACATAAAAAATTATATCACTGAAGTTACTCTGGAGTCTGCGAGCTAATGTCGCGATATTAGGTGAATTAAAGTAAGCATCAAGGGACACTGCCAAAAAAATTTATAACATATACAACCCGAAATTACAGTTGGACAACGCATTTACACCCCCGCTGTGTGTGAGCGCCCCCGTTTGCCTTTTTATATGTAACACTTCAGCTGTGGTTATTGCATTAATAAAGTGGACGTTTGTCCCTCTGGAAGCAGGGAGCTGTAGAGTGGCGCGGTGGCCAATTTTTTTTATCGGCAACGTGACATTCGGCAAAACAAATTAAAATTTGTTTCATCCTTCCATGCTATTTGTTTACCACTTTCGGCTCGTTTCAATTTGTTATCCTGCGAGTTCATGGTTATTGGTTGCGTATGGACTTTTTTGCAACTGTACAGATTGCCCTCGAGATAATTTGCCACAGCTGTGGTGCTCAACTCTACATTAAACTGGTTTTGTACTTTTCTTTTTAATTGTCCAAGGGTAAAACTGCAGTCACCTTCAAGCCACGCCAGTCAGCTTTTTCGGTCGCTTACACCTCTTGGTTTTGCTTTCGTATCTTCGCTAACACCCAGCGATAGGCCTGAGTGTACGTATTTTCTCATTATGAATTTATGTTTTCTCATTATCAATTTATATATAGTCAATATGAATTTACATTTCTCATTATCAATTTGTATTTTCTCAATATGAACTTATATTTCTGATTATCACATTGTATTTTCTCAATATCAATTTACGTTTCTCGTTATTAGATTATATATTCTCAATATGAATTTACATTTCTCATTATCAATTTGTACTTTCTCAATATGGGTTTACATTTCTCATTATCAATTTGTATTTTCTCAATATGAATTTTCATTTCTCATTATCAATTTGTATTTTCTCATTATAAACTTGAAAAGGTGTAGTAGATGTACCAAACAGTTAAAAGTGAAAATTATATTTAACGATTTCTGATAAGTGGCAGTGTAGATATAGTATCGTACGTATCATTTTGAAATTCGTTATTTGTTAGGGGTGTGCGCATTTTTTTCCATATATAAATAGATTTTGTTCATTCGTTATGCCGAATTTCCAATATGTATTAAAATGATAAAAATTTGAGGGCATTTAATAAATGTCATGTGGAAATCAATTTATTGACTTTTTTTAACGTAATGACACGAATATTTTTTAATGCCCAACTTTGTCATTACAATTTATGTCATTTAATGTCTAGTGGCAATCCAGCATTATATGGAAAAAAACTGAACACTCAACAAAAAAATTCTAAAAAATCAATGTTAATTTTTAGTGCTTTGAAACTTTGACTTATTGTCTGGCTACAAAAATGCTTACTCGAAAATTATTTCTAAAAATTTGAATAAAAAGGCTTTTAAAAAAATGTTCAGTGTTGACTCATTTCTGGCATTGAATTTTGTATTAAAAGGCTTATAGTATAAATTTATCCGTGTGCTGATTTACCAAAAGAATTTGCTAAAGGGGGAAAACTTTGACCCCCGTTGCACATAGGGGTATTTAGACGATTTATGCGGCCAAAATTATTTTTATGAATATTTCAACTCAAAAAGTTTATAAAAGACGTGTTTTGATATTTAGAATTGTAAATGTTTAAAATCAAGTAAATATAGGTTAAAACATTAACAGAGTTGCCACCTGTTAAAAAATTTCGTTCAATTAGTGAAATGAATTGCTGCAATCTGGGTTATCAATGGAAATGGGTTTGAAAAGGCTTTATCTCTACGGAACCTCCGAGGCTTTAAAAAATCTACGCGAAAATTTGGGCGAACAAAATTTTGACAATCAGTTACTCATCATTGGCAAATCAGAAGCAACATAAAAATTTTTACTGCGCAATTTCTGCAACATTTTAGAAAAGTTTCAGGTGAGCATCAGCAACATGTCATCAGGAAAGCAACAAGTCTGCAATATTGCGGTAATTATTACGTAGCTCGAACGCACTCAATGTAATAAAATTACATTTTTGTAATAGTCTACTAGTCTTATTTATTGTTAAGAGAATTTTGTAAGTATTAACTTGGAGTAAATTAGCGTCCTCAATTACTGAAATATCGGAGTTTTCGTATTTTCAACGCATAGCTTTTCCATACCAAGGTTATAAAGTCCACCGAGTTTGGTACAAATTGATAAATCGGTTACCGAGATACACACTTGTGGTGCGCGGCGCCACGCCCATTATCCAAAAAATTATAATTTTATTTAATGCTAAGAGGTTATTCCAAGAATCGATTTTGAGTTAATTAGCTTCAGTAGTTATTGATCTATCGCAGTTTTCGCGTTTCTGTAAATTACCGTTATATGGGAAGTGGGCGTGGTTATCGCCCGATTTCAAGAATTTTTAGCAGTTATGTTAGATATAGCCCAAGCAAGGCTCATACCGAGTTTGGAACGGATTAGTGAAGCGGATACTGAGATACAGCATTTCATCATAAGTGGGCGGGGCCACACCCATTTTCTAAAATTTTAATAATAATCCTATTTTGTCCAAAATTTTACTTTACATACTAATGTTTAACAATTCGGATGCAATATTACTGAAATATCGTAGATTTATCAAAATTGACATTTATCTAAATTTAAACGCTTGTGTACCTAAAACTATTTCTTTAATCATCACTTATATAACACCAATGTAAAGGAAAACAAATGTTTATTCCGAAATATATATCATAGTTGGGTTCGCCTTATATTCCCGCAGATTTCTAGCAACAGGACCGAAAGGTCCTAGAAAACATGACTTTTGCTAATATCTCGAAAACTATTTATTTTTTTAAATTAAATGGATTCATATTCTAGTACAGCGGCCTCAAATTCATCTAAAAAGTTTAATTTTAGTGTTAAAGTAGATCTAAAGTAGTGTTACTATATACTAGTTGCGTTTTTAGATTTTTCCTTAAAACATTTTCTAATTCAAGAAATACTACTTATCTGCCATTTTCTGCGGGCAGTCTTTTCTCACTATATTAGCCAAATTTCTAAGCTTTCAATTGAACAAAGAATAATAACGCGATCTCTCCCGGGGATACAACAAATTCCTTAATATTCACAAAAATTAACAAAAAAATACTTGTTGAAAACCGCTATATTCGTTACATTTGAATTGAACTTTTGCTTAGTAAAACGATTAAAAAAAATTTACCCTTAAATGCATTGTTACCTTCTGTATGTGGATCCATCACTACTTTTTAAGAATACAATGCAGTAATCAAAATATTAACTCAAAACCGTCACGATCTTTCTAGAGAGCGAAATTTTTTTTTAAAGCAGCGTTAGAATATTCTGCTTCCGGTCAACGGTGAGCGTTCGCTGTGCTAGTTAGAAAAGGGAGGGGGACTGGGAAATGTTATTTGGAATGTTCTCTATCGAAAGCGATTAATTTTTTAAGTTTTCTCAAAAATTTTGTCAACTTGGTTTTTGGCCGCCTAAATCGTTCAAATACCCCTATGTGCGTTGCTAAAATAAAACTCAAAACGCCGATATGTTGTCAGAAACATATTTTGGGAAAAATTTGACTCTTTTGTATTGATGTGTTATTTATCATATAAAGGTGCAAATGATATCTAATCTTTAATAGGTTCTCTTATAAACAACCTTTAATCAATAATCATTGTTAACAGGTCTGATTGGTGAAATAAAACTTACTCTGAGGATGATGCCGTTTTGCTAAATTGTCAACGTCCACTTCAGACCACGTCGGTAAAGCAAATGTCTTAATAATGTCCCATAAAGGTGATTCCTTTTGCCAGGTTAAAGATTCCAGGCAAGACTCTTCAATGTAATTTAAATGCTTAATCAGTGGTCGCGACAATACACCATCGTGGCTCCTTACAACTATTTCAATAATTTTGTGAAAATGGAAGGCTGTTATGCTGAAGCATTTTAAAATCCAGGGGAATTTCATTTGAGATTGATATGCGTTAATAACAATTTCCACACAGCAGGCGATGAGCGTCGTTATAAAAGTATCAGTAGTCAATAAAATTTTGAGATCTATATTAGGCTTTGTTCTTGTTTCTACTCGTAGAATTTTATCCAATAAATAAAAAAACAAGGATTCTGCCATTTGAAAGCGACTACCGACCTCGGTATTATTCACCGCAGTTTTAAAATCATTTTGCATTTGAGTAAGTTTTTCATAAATCTTGTTTAACGTCTCCGTTCCAGCTTGCCTATACAACACAGAAATGAAAAAACATACCATTCAGTATTCTTCAAGATAACAAATTTTTTCTTAAATAAAATAAGTTAGAAAAATTTATGTTTATTTTAAAGAAACATAGTAATAACGCAAGCAGTGCACTAAAAGCTAAAAATGTAATTCATAGGTACTAGGTATCAATCATCCCACCACTCTCCTCATCAATGTAGGGTACTTATTGGCCAGAAGAAAATGAAATTGTGGACACGCCGAATTTCTATTACCTACAGTCAACCGCTCATATAATTGTAAATGCTTTGGATGTATCTTCTCAATAAACAACTTATGCGAAATGTGTGTAAAAATGCCCTACTAGCATCATGCAGCATCCGTTACCACAACGATTTTATTTTAACCTGAATAGACCGAGAATAGTTACGATTTTTATTTTCTTAAAACCACCTAAATCTTAACCTCCCATATCAAACTATCGATTGTGAAAATGGGTACTTTTTAGGAGAGCAAAAAAAAGCAGTTGTAAAAAATGTTGCTGTCATTAGGAAAAAAAGTGAAATTCGACACTTTGTTAAAGCAAGTATCTCTAGACTAGAAATTCAACCATTTGCTAACTTACGTATTATTCTAAACGAATGCGCAAGGTATCGAAGGTGAAAAAAGCATTTTGACACATTCGATAGTTTGACATGGTAGCGACAATATATGTAGCGAATATCGCTCATACATACAACTTGTATCCTGCTCCTAGTTGATACAGGAAGTACTGTTACCCATATGGGTGCACCAGGCATCACCCATATTTTTTTAAAGTAAAAACTAATATAGTTTCCCCCATTCCACCATTTATTTCCCCTATAATCAACGCGGTACAGATTCACGTTTTGATCTAAGCGATCCACTCCACACACGTATTTGTTGTATTCCGCTACAAATGCAATATTTTTTACTTTCCTCCTTTGAATAGGCCAGTATCACTCTCAAGAAAAAAAATTTCATTATTTCGTGTGTGTGTCCTAGGAATTTTGATAACTGATACTTCAGAGCCTGTGACAGCCTATTGCCTCGCTCTTTCCTTAAGAAATAATGTAACGGGCATATATTTCTGTGGCAAACATCGGTTGCCTTGAGCTCTTTTTTCACAAAAAAACTTCAGAAAACCGCAGTAGAAGGCGTAGCAAATTTCTTCAGAACTGCGTACTGTCTTAAGGAAATTTGACTCAAGAAAATTTCTGAGCCATTTCTTATACGTCATTTTATATAGAGTTTTTGCTTTTCGTGAGAGCTGCATACTGGCTTAATAACGGAGGATAGGGAATTAGCACCAAAAGCACTAGATGCAATGCTAACCACCAAATTGTCCAACTTCTCTGGCAGATAAGGTGTCGGTCATATCTATAGCGCGCCGTGTCAAAGTGATATTGTTTTCCACTTACGTATGTTTATTTATTTATTTTTAAGAATTTTCAATTAAAATCCAGTTCATTATCTAACAAAACCCATATAAAATCTGTAACAAAACGCCCATCCCTATTTCCGTTTATTATAATCGCTGTAAGATCATCGCTATTTGCAACCTTCCCTTTTTTCTATTCGCTGCGCACTCGAATTTAAAATTCAGTAGTGTCGTGAACGTAGAAGAAGAAGGGCGCAAACTGCGGTGAGTATTTTTTTAGCTTGCATTCTAATGTTATTTAATTTTTCCACATATGTTAAATTTCCACACATTTTTCTTTAGAAATCAATAGTTGTTACCAGGCCATCCGGCACTATTATATTTCATCGCCTTTCATTCCACGACGCTACAGCTTTATTTCGCAGTTTGACTACTGTGGTGGCCTCCTGGGTAGTTCTTCCTCCAAACCACTGCATATTCAAGTTGTACTCCTTTCCATTTATACCCAGCTCTTTCAAAAGACTTCTGTCCATCATCGTGATAGACGAGCCACAGAAGTGGCCACCCAAACAGACAGCTGCTTGCAGAGGAGCCCTCGCCTAGGCACGTCACGAGGCATCTATATGAACTGACGGACGAAGTCCAGAGGTTCATCAAGCAACCTCTGGACCCGTCAGCTTACCGACTGGCCCTGAACGGCATTCACAGGGAGTCAGTCTCGAGTTATGTAGACTCTAGACCTGTGAATGCCGTTCTAGGCATACCGCCACCGGACATAGACGAGACGAAGCTTCATCTGCCTCGGGAGACACGAACGACAATAGCCCAACTCCGCTCTGGCTACTGCAGCAGGTTAAACTCCTACCTGAGTAGATTGAATGAGGATGTGCCAAATGAGTGTCCGGCATGCGGAGAGACCCCAAATGACTCGAAACATCTCTTCGCATGCCCGGAAAACCCGACAACCCTAACGGCTTTGTCCTTGTGGACCAACCCAATAGAAGCTGCACGCTTCCTAGGGCTGCCGTTAGTGTAACTTGACGACAACGACTGAGATATCAACCGATCTGGGCGGGGTTGTTGTAGCCGCTACAACAACAACAACAACAAACCTTCATCCAACATCGCAAATGTATCCACTTGTTTACGCGGCCTATATAACGTTACTGGCAAGACGCGGAACAAGAGCCCCTGTCGATTGGCTACATCGGAGGAACAGCTCAACATTGACTCCATTACGTTAGTGGTACCAACCATCTGCTTTCCGCTTTGTGGTGCAGGCATAGCGCTGGTGGCCTTATTAGGCTCATGCAGACGTCTGTTGTGCTTACGTTGACAACCATCGATCATGCACAGCGTGCGACTACGGCAATCACGCGACGAATGGCCGCTTCTCAAGCACGAGAAACACAGACGGTTTTGCTTTATGTGAGCCCATCGATCAGTCACGCAGGAATCCAAAAATTTTCGGCATACATAGATTTTGTGCTGTCCCTTACATATTGGGCACTTACCAGAGAGTTGGGATTTCTTTGGTCCATTTTCCGTGGCGTGCAGTACTACTCGCCGACGACTATCACTTTGTTGCAATGTACAAACCAAATTTGGCAAGTCGCTGAGCCAGTTGCTGAAGTCGACAACAGTTGGGTACGGCTTAATCGCGGCGGCATGTCTTGCCCAATCCATTCGTTTGCTAATATGAAGCTTGCTAATCAGCTCCTCTAGTAACGTTGGGTTTGACAGGTGCTGTACTCCATTCACCGACTGCAAGAAAACAGATAGATTTTTTGTTTTTGTTGCAAAGGGTATAAGTTTTTCAATGGCGGACTCGGAAATCGGATTAATTTCTTTAACTAGTTGAAGCTTTCTGCGTATCAACGACTCCGGTCGACCAAATCGAAACTGTAGCTGCTCCATAACACTGGCTACGTTATCCGGATGGATTAGCAACGATTTAACCACTTCTCTGGCTTCAGTTTTCAAATATTTCAACAGGCGTTGATTATTTTCAAGGTTAGTGTAACCATAGGCGGCAGTTGACTGGATGAGTGCGTTGGAAAACAATGGCCAGTCTTCCGCATGTCCGCTAAATTCGGGCAAATCTTGAATTTTACGCGGCGTCTGGTAATTTCCACCGGTTATTAACGATTGCGGAGTGTGAATACCATTATGAGGGAATCTGCATTTGTTATTGTAGGGCGTCGGTAAGGCAGTGCACTAAAAACAACGTTTGGCTGGTGCACGTCGTCGAAGGCGTTGATTGTGGGCGATATCGTTTTCATTTGCGATCCGAATATGCCGAGGCGACAGTGGTGCCGCGGTGTAGTTGAGAGTGTCTACCGGGGTGCAGATGGTGAGATAAGAAGGGCGGATGTCGGAACAAGCACAGGGGTGCTTCGTCGTCCAACATCAAAGCTGGCCGTTTTGAACGTAGACTCTAGTGAAGACTAGCGTTTCACGGGGGTGGGGGTGTAACAAAACGCCCATCCCTATTTCCGGTTATTATAATCGCTGTAAGCTCATCGCTTTTTCCAACCTTCCCTTTTGTCTATTCGCTGCGCTCTCGAATTTAAAATTCAGTAGTGTCGTGAACGTAGAAGAAGAAGGGCGCAAACTACGGTGAGTATTTTTTAGCTGGCATTCTAATGTTATTTAATTTACCCACATATGTGGCACGTAAAGTTAAAAGGGACCTACGGTCTGAAAACATCCGTTTTCACTTTTCATCGACTCTTATAGTAAACGGGCCGCTCTTTCCGATGCAATAAACCGCAGTTCTAACGGCATTAGTTTTTTCACAATTTCACTTCAAAGTTAGGTACTTTCACAAAAAAAAAACAAAAAAATTAAGTCTGACAAACTATTCTGAAATTAATCAAATTCGCTTGAAACTCGTTACTCGTTGTTTTCGGGGTCGCTGATTACGAATCCGATGTTAGTTTTTAAAAATTCAAAATGGCGGATGGCTTTTATTTTTAAATTGATCGGATTCGCTTGAAACTTCCTTACTTCCTTCCTTTGAAGCTACTGCATTGAGAAAACTGCTTGGTATAAAACTGTAGCTATAATAAGATTTGGTAAGAACAACTTTAATACACATCATTAATACATATATATACTAATTTACATACATATCCAGAAATTCATCTGATTCGTAATCATCGACCCCAAGATACCCTTTAAGTATGAATTTATATGTGAATCCAAATTTTTTTTTTAAGTTCGGCCACCATATTGGATCCTCCATTTTGAATTTTGGAAAACGAACATCGGATTCGTAATCAGTGACCTCGTTTTCGGTGTCAACGACATTTTTGAGTTTCACATGAATCCGAACAAATTTTAAATTTTTTCCGCCATATTGGATCCACCATTTTGAATTTTTAAACGAACATCGGATCCGCCATTTTGAATTTTGGAAAACTAATATCGGATTCGTAATCAGCGACCCCGAAAACCACCGAGTAACGAGTTTCAATCCATTAAAGCTTTCAGAAGCATCAAAATCAACTTGGTAAACTTCAAAGTCGTTTTTCTCGAAATCTTTTTTCTGAGCGTAGGTCCCTTTTAACTTTACGTGTCACATATATTAAATTTCCAAACATTTTTCTTTAGAAATAAATAGTTGTTACCAGGCCATCCGGCACTATTATATTTCATCGCCTTTCATTCCACGACGCTACAAAATCAACCTTAAAACTTTGTAGAAAACTAAAAAAATCTACATATTTTCACCCAAAATTCAAACTTTTTTATCAGAAGTGTTAGAAATTTTTTCAGTACCCAGTTTTATATACATACAGGCGGTCGCTGTGGTGTAGTTATTAGCAGTGGGCGCTACACTCCGCAGGGACTGGGTTCAAGCCCTGGTCAAAGCAACATCGCAACAAAAATAATCGCCCCGCGGGAGGCAACGGCAAACCTCCGAGTGTATTTCTGCCATAAAAAACAGCTTATCATAAAAATACAATCGTCGCTCATAGTCGGCGTAAAATTGTAAGTCCCTCCCCTTTGTGTATCAGCATCAAAGTGGGCGCCACAAATCAGAGGATAAGCTACTAACACATTATGTAAGCGCCAATCTATTATCCATACTAATTGCACGGTGCAACAAAAAAGTAATGAAATACACCCGCAACAAAACTTAGTGTAGGTTGTAGCTATGGTCGGGTAAAACATGAAAATAGTTCCTGAACCATCAATTTTTTTTATTTTAAAACAACCGTAATGTTCGTACTTGATGCAGTTATCTACTAAAAGCGTTATTATTTTTAATCCGATTTTAAAAATCGAACATGTTTGGAAAGAGGATTTGTAGACCTTAGAAATTATGTATAGCAATATAAATATTGCTAGATTTAAAAGTTTTCATAGGTTAAATTTACCTACCTTTCCTAATTTTTTCAACTTTGAACATCGCTGATTTTAAAAATTTGTATGAAGGTTGCCAAACATGTAGTATTTATCTACAAGAACATTTTTTTTCGAATAAATTGGTACCCCAACTAATGCGATTACATAAAAATTGTTGAAGTTAAGCAATCTAAGCAAAATCACGGTCTTGAATTTATATGTGTGTATGTACCGGATTTCAGATTTTTTGAGAAGTGTGGCTAAGGAGTTCATCAATATTTATTAAAAATTTATATATGCTACAATAGATCTTTAGCACAAAATTGATTTTTCATAAAATTTTAGGAAAATCGGCGTGGCACCGCGCACTTGTATCAAATATGTGTATTCTAATAACTACTTCACTGATCTCGACGAAATTAGATATACACAGATGCTTAGCCTCTTTAAACACCGTCTTGAAAGTTTGTGAAACGCTCTCCACCCATATAACGGTGATTTAAAGAAACTCAAAGCTAACTATAGTTTAGGGGGATTCGGTCTTATCCGATTTCAAAAATATTCAAGACGGTGCTTAAGGAGAGCAAGCACAATGTGTATACAAAATTTGGTCGAGTTCGGTTTTCCTAAAATTGTAAGAAAAAATAAATATTTTGCTTAAGAGCCATTGTATATATGGCCCAAATCGCCGAAAACGAAATCAAGGGTAAACAATTTTTTTCTCAGGCTTCGCAGATTTTTGATTATATTTGGGTCATACATATTGTAAGGTACCGGAAAAGATAAATATGAACACGAATCTCCTTCTCCCAAACATTAAAATTCACTTAATCCTGAGACACCTTTTAATTAATGAAAATTGAAAAATTACAACATGAAACTAAAGGGTAGTTTATATTTAAGGACCACCACTTTTTTGTATTGTACTTGCTTCTCTTCTCTTTGCTTGCCTTGTATTACCTTGATGTTACTAATAAAAGTATTCGACAAAAAAATCAGTGATTAGCTGTTTATATGAAAACGAAGTCGGCAGTATTTTCTTATGTAATGTAACGGTCCAAAGTATCAAGTGGTTTGGCGCGGAATCCAACAGGCTAAAAAATCGGAAAATCTAGTTTTCTTCGAGCGTTTCAGCCTTCTTTCACTATAAAATAAAATAGTTCCATATACTTTTCATTATCCATGTGTTTCCGGTGGAAAACTATTCGTAACGTATCAGTCTTTTTACAGTCTTGAATTTTGAGGAAGGCTTTCTTTTATTTAGAGAGAGTTAGAGAGAGGGCTCATTTTGCAATCAACAGTGTAAGCTATTCAACGTGTTATTGTCCCATAATTAAAATGTATGTTCTTTATACTTATATAAGCTCAGGAAATAAGAATTACGTAGAAAAATAAAAAAATGCGATTGAATATTTATTTTCCAGTGGTGGCCTTTCGCCACCGTTTAAAAGGAAATAAACATTGGTTCAAATTTATTCACAAGCTTTTTAATGTTGTATATGGACTCACAAAGTTTCAAACTTTGCCAAAGTTTCAAATTCCAGGTGTAATATGTTTGTATACATTAGGGTGCCCATCGAAAATACTTTTTTTTTTGGAAATTGCAGACCCTCCCCCTAATTTTATTCGCTTTTATGAGTAATATTATTGCGTATTTTTATAGATTTTTTGAAGGTCATTTACAGGTCGCGACCTGTCAATTTAGGTCAGAAAATAGGATTTTGTAGATTTATGAGTGTTTGAATGACTATTTTTGATTCGATTTCAAAGATATGATCTGAGAAGAGAATATATAGGCCTTTAAAATAGTATATAATAATCTATTCTCGGACTGAGTTTGTTTTGATTTTTTATCGGATAAACTAAAAAATACCCATATTTCTCTTAATTTTTTAAATTTTGACCACCGATAATTTCTACAATTTCTAAATAGGGAGTACTATCTAATAGACAAGAGCCAGCGACGGCCAGAAATTCGTTATTTTATAAAGGCTGAAAGCTTCTCTATGTATGCCCCCAACACAGGCAATAACAAACCCAGACTATGAAATTTGGATAGTGGTGGCTTTGGCAGGTACCAGGTAGTAAAGGTGTATAAAATACCACCTCAAATTCGTGATAGTATAAAGGTCAGTTTTTATATATTTTACTCGTAATAACATTAGAAACCACGTCGTTCATTGCCAGACACTTAGCATGGTTCCTACCCCCTGCCAGACACCCATAAAACATGCAAATTTTAAGTTATACTTTCGTCATAGTATAAAAGCTGATTTTTATATATGTCACTTGGGGAACTATCAAAATATGTTTCCTCACTTGCCAGACCGTTTCGATAGTTCCTTTATCTTGCCAGACGCTTTAAAGGCGTAGGTGCGAGCATGAAAAAACTGATAAAAATTATACTTTGTTAGTTACTTATCGCAGACGGCGCACACTGGTGCCGCTTCATAAAGGGCGATGCTCAAAACTCATTTTTCGAAAGTTGGTATTTAAGATAAAAAATATACACCAGAAGAGTCATAACAAAGTAGCAAATCTTGCGTATAAACATTGGGTTCCGAGCTACTACCAGTTGCCGCGTACAACAGCTCAAAGTTAACTTTTCAGTCAGAAAATTTTTTTCCCGATATCGAAAGCGAGTTCACATGTGTTATTAAAGCTGTCTTATTATGCTTAAGGTTACTATTAGTTTAGAAGGAACTATGTCGTTGAATAAGCAATGTGTGTTGATTGTTTTACAACTTTACATCATTACATAAATTCAATGGTTTGTGAGATATAAGGAAAAAATTTTAATAAACAATTTTTTTTTTAAGATTTGCTACTTTGTTATGACTCTTCTGGTGTATATTTTTTATCTTAAATACCAACTTTCGAAAAATGAGTTTTGAGCATCGCCCTTTATGAAGCGGCACCAGTGTGCGCCGTCTGCGATAAGTAACTAACAAAGTATAATTTTTATCAGTTTTTTCATGCTCGCACCTACGCCTTTAAAGCGTCTGGCAAGATAAAGGAACTATCGAAACGGTCTGGCAAGTGAGGAAACATATTTTGATAGTTCCCCAAGTGACATATATAAAAATCAGCTTTTATACTATGACGAAAGTATAACTTAAAATTTGCATGTTTTATGGGTGTCTGGCAGGGGGTAGGAACCATGCTAAGTGTCTGGCAATGAACGACGTGGTTTCTAATGTTATTACGAGTAAAATATATAAAAACTGACCTTTATACTATCACGAATTTGAGGTGGTATTTTATACACCTTTACTACCTGGTAC
>NW_016157348.1:109393-135996 GCF_001687245.7 Rhagoletis zephyria | reverse complement strand
GCGTATAAACATTGGGTTCCGAGCTACTACCAGTTGCCGCGTACAACAGCTCAAAGTTAACTTTTCAGTCAGAAAATTTTTTTCCCGATATCGAAAGCGAGTTCACATGTGTTATTAAAGGCTGTCTTATTATGCTTAAGGTTACTATTAGTTTAGAAGGAACTATGTCGTTGAATAAGCAATGTGTGTTGATTGTTTTACAACTTTACATCATTACATAAATTCAATGGTTTGTGAGATATAAGGAAAAAATTTTAATAAACAATTTTTTTTTTATAGTGAATTTTTTAATTCGTTTTTTTCCAAAATGCGCAAGTTCTTTTTCCGAATCGTTTTTTGATATAACCGCAAGTCTTTATATATAAGTAAACTTAAAAGATTTGCACAAGAACGTTGCGCATTTTTGAGAAAAATATGTTTTAAAGTGAACTTATTAATTTTTGTCAGGCACATTTTGTCATTATTTTATCAAAAATATGTTCCAAGTGGGAGTGTTTTAAGAAAAATTCAAAATAAATGGAAGAGATTATACCGTATGTATTTATTCTTTATTTCAATACTGTTAACTTTTATTCCAGACGGAACCCTTTTATCCATTAAAAATCGGGATTTGTGTAAAATATTTTTTAAAAGCCCGTCTAAATTACTACAAGTTCAGAGATGTGGAACAATATATTTCAAGCCAAACCAGCTGTCCAGCTTCGGAAAGAAAGAAGTTGCAAATATGTTTGCGCAATTTAAGAGCTACATTACCTTAAAATGGATCAGATGCGGTAGACTAAAAAATAGATTTTATGAATCGGAAAAAGCGTGATTAGAAAAAACTTGTCAATTTGTGGTGTATCAGATACCTAAAGGAGGAAGGCCCACTAAAGACTTTGGGGAATTTAGTGACCAGTCAAAACGTAGGAAAACGTCCTAGCTTCGTCAAGATTATTCCCACGAACAATTAACGTTCGCAGCACAAATGAGCCTGCGAGCTAGTGGAAAGCGCAGTGAAGCCAAACAAGTCCTCGACACTATTAATCCCCCATCTGAAGAAACTTCTCTGAACTGAAACTTCAAGGAAAGCTAACCTTGAAGATGTATTTCATCGTCTACTTTATTCTTCTGATCCTCATATTACGAGTTTAAGACCTTTACAAACAGTAAAAAGAAAATCATTTAATCCAGAAGTAAAATACATGCTTTTAGAAGAGAATTTTAAATATACACAACCTGAATCTGATGATTATGAAGACGAATAAAATTTTTATCGTGCCTTGTACCGTTTTGTTATTGTTTCTATTTTAAGTAATCTTTATGGCCCGTTACGATAATTACAATTATCAATGTACAATGAATTAGTTTTTCAGAGTTTAGAACACGAAGTGACTTATTGGAAATAGTGGATGATGTGGGTTTATTATTTTTCCCTAAATATTTACATATTTTTCAATTTAACAAGAAAAAAAATTTGTTGAACAATGTTAGTACACAAAATAATGAAATAATATTATAAAAATAATATTATATTTCCGTTTTGGATGTGTCTTCGTGGTTTTCAGGGGAAAATTCCGGTTACAGACTTTTGAGCACCAACTTGTATGAAGCGGCCCCATTGTGCGGCGGTCCTTACAAGTTGAATTCCAATTTCTTACAAAAGCCAATGGCTATTCGCTATGCCACAAAGCCTATTTTACAACGCTTTTATCAACTTGCAATGTTGTGTTCCAGAAACTTTCAATGTGTTCCAGAAACTTTCAATGATGTGTGTCCGACACCATAAAGCAAAGCTTTGAAAAGCTCCTATAAAAAAGCATAGGTAGATGACATCTAGATGTCGCCCTATGTACTACGTTTGCTGCACCGGAAATAGAAGACACGCCATTTCTTTAAATAAAATTAATTGGTCCTCGTTTGTATGTACATACATATGTAAATGCATGTGTGTGCACCTTTCTATTAATATCGTTGAATTATTTTAATATCTATTGCAAACTTTTATTCAGACAGGACTAAAAAGTAGAAAATAAATAATATAAAAAAAACTTTTTAATATACAACGCTTTTATAAATGGACNGTCTTTAGAATAAAATATCCATGTCAATAAACTAAAATCTAATAAGTTAGTTAATAATGTGTAGGAGCCTTACGAACTTTTTTAAATTAAATTTAATTAAAATTGCGATATTGTATTAAAAACTTATTGTTTACTATAGGAGGGAAAAATTATTTTTATAACACTGTAGGGAAAAATTCAAGTTTTCAAATGACCCAGAAAACGCCGAGACACAAGATATTTTCATTTTTATGAAAAAATGTATGTGTATGCGCTTTATTTTGGTGCGAATTACGTAAGTACGATAATTTATTTTGAATTATAATATTATTATGAACACATATGACAAAAAAACGGTTGGTTCTGTACTTGTAATAGTATATTACCATGGAAGACGTTTTAANCATTTTTATGAAAAAATGTATGTGTATGCGCTTTATTTTGGTGCGAATTACGTAAGTACGATAATTTATTTTGAATTATAATATTATTATGAACACATATGACAAAAAAACGGTTGGTTCTGTACTTGTAATAGTATATTACCATGGAAGACGTTTTAATTTGTGCCGTTTGTAAAAAAAAAGTGATAAGAAAATAATATTGTTTTCTGAGGAGATATTAAAAAAATGTCAAACTGTTTTGAAAGCCAGAAAAAAACATAACCTTAATTATAAAGATGTTATTTTGCCTCATGAATATACAGGCAGTGGTTATCACCGGGAATGCTTTAAGGCATTCACAGGACTTATGACAAAATTTTCCGCTTGTGAACGTTTCAATTCTGGAAAATGGACAATTTACCTCCAGCTATGCTGTTGATACCTGATACAAAAATACATACACATATATTTGAAATCTTACTTGTCTTAGTTTTGTTTACTTTTTATTTCGCTACAATAAAATAATTTGTTGGTAGGATTGCCTATTACACTTTAGGAGCGCTAAAATGACAGAAAAAAGCGCAGAGGCACGTATACTTAATTTTGGGCCATACATACGGATTTTGCATTGCGAATGAAAAAAAACCTTTAACATAGAAAATGTTCCTCATACGCCATATACGAGTATTTACGATTACGGCCATGTGCGATATGGCGTATGAGTAACATTATTTCCCGCTCCTACTTCATACAAAAAATTATTGCATACTTTCATTTGACCATTCAAAACTTATTTGTTTATCCATCGATTTTCATCGTTAGTAACTTGATTTTTTGGCAAAAGAACAGTTCTTATAAATTTTATATTCTATATTTCTTATAAAATTTTGCAAAAAATAGGCTCTGTGACATAGTGAATAGCCATTGGCTTTTGTAAGAAATTGGAATTCAACTTGTAAGCACCGCCGTCTCCGATAAGTAACTAACAAAGTATAATTTTTATCGCACCTACGCCTTTAAAGCGTCTGGCAAGATGAAGGAACTATCGAAACGGTCTGGCAAGTGAGGAAACATCTTTTGATAGTTCCCCAAGTGAAATATATAAAAATCAGCTTTTATACTATCACGAAAGTATAACTTAAAATTTTCATGGTTTAAGGGCGTCTGGCAGGGGGTAGGAACCATCCTAAGTGTNCACGAAAGTATAACTTAAATTTTTCATGGTTTAAGGGCGTCTGGCAGGGGGTAGGAACCATCCTAAGTGTATGGCAATGAACGACGTGGTTTCTAATGTTATTACGAGTAAAATATATAAAAACTGATACTATCACGAATTTGGGGTGGTATTTTATACACCTTTACTACCTGGTACCTGCCAAAGCCACCACTATCCAAATTTCATAGTCTGGGTTTGTTATTACCTGTGTTGGGGGCATACATAGAGAAGCTTTAAGCCTTTATAAAATAACGAAGGTCTGGAAGTCTATTTTCAACTAAACCGATACCTCACTTATTGTCATCGCATAAAAATTGTCCAATTTAGGCGACTTTTCTTAAATACGGCCTTGAATTTATATTGTTTATGTACCGGACTTTCAGCATTTTTGAGCAGTGTGGTTAAGGAATTCATCAACCTAGGCCTATATATATTCTTTTCAGATCATATTCGATCTTTGAAATCGAATCAAAAATAGTCATTCAAAAACTCATAAATCTACAAAATCGTATTTTCTGACTTAACCCTGACGGAAAGAAGTGATTTTTTTTATTAACTACTTGAAAGACTACTTTAAAACAAATGCAGTGAGTAAATGGTTCGAATTTGTATACTCTTTTTGCTCGAAAAAACAATTTGTGTTTTGGAAATATGAAAAAGCATCTGTGAAGTCCAGGACGCAAGCGTATTCAAAAGAAACATACTGACTTTGAAGTTGTGTAAACCAAAGTCATTTTAAAGACGTTGTAATTAAATGCAGAGTCGGACAGTCAACTTGCTGCTTACACACAATTCAAACTGAACATTTGAAAGCACGTTTACATGTCTGGCTGTATCTGAGCGTGCAAAGATGTTTGCTACAATTGGTCGCAGCCAAGAATGTCCATGTTCAAATCTCATTTAATTTAAAATTTTTAATTTCGGTTTTTCTTAGTTATGAAAAGGCATTTGTGAAGTGCAGAACGAAAGCATATTCAAACGAAACATACTGACTCTGAAGTTGTTTAAGCCAAATTCATTTTAAAGTAGTTAAAATTACATGCAGGAAAAGGCAATTGACTGCTTCCTTGGACATCGCCATGTTAAATAAATGAATTCTTTGCAGGTAAAATAGTGAGAATTTCAATTAGTTATCATTTAAATAAAGTAGTTTATAAATTACTTTCAAACTAAACAATTTCCTGCAGGGAATCGACAGGTCGCGACCTCTAAATGACCTTTAACCAATTTATAAAAATGGGCAATAATATTTCTCATAAAAACCAATGAAATTAGGGGATAGGATCTGAAAATTTCCAAAAAAACAAGCATTTTCGATGGGCACCCTAATATACATATTTAAAATTTATTTGGAGATAGAATTAAACTCGTATTGACTTCCAATACTAGGACGCGTGCGCGTTGACCGATGTATGATGTAGGCGGCCGTACGTGCTCGGTAATTAACTTTCGGAGTCGCTTCGACTCCACACAGCTACGACCAAAGGATGCGCGCACGGTCGCTGTATTGCGTTTAAGCGGCGGCTTAAACATCGTCCGCGCCCTGCAGGAATGTGTTCTTAAGCACTTTCTGCAGTTCTGGCAAGGAGCGAATGGTTTTGCCAAGGACGCGGTTGGTGGTGCGGCCCTAGCAAGTATCCGTTTGCAGGCCTTGGGGGGAGCGAATGATCGTCCGTCGGGCGGTCTTTTGTTGCGGTGGCTTCGGCACCTGTCTTCCCCGGTTCCGCGCGTTCTTCTGCGCCTTCTTCTGCTCATTTTTATTCGGCAGTACGCTCCGCTTGATGGGCCTGCGTGCTTCGAATGCCTTTCTGGTAGATTTTGGCCGGCTGGGCTGCTGGTTCCGATGGCCTGTGCGCTCGGGCTTGCTAGCTGCCACATGCAGCAGCATATGGTGCGCTAAGGCGCAAGGCAATTGACGCAATACCCTTGCGCGCGGGCTACTCCTAACCGTTGCGGCGGCTTCATTGCCTAGAAGGCCGGGCACGTCCTTAAAGCGGGATACCTGTGGCAGAGCCGACATTGCAGACAGTTGTCAGTTTCCGCCGTTGAGGCCAGTGGGCATGCCTTACGAGCTGGCATAATGTCTTCGAACTGGAAATAGAAGCAAAGACAGAGAAACGAGAAGTACTTGGGCACAATATTTAAACTGGATGTTAAGACGTAATATAGAAGGAAATATGTATGTAATTTATTTAGTGTGCTTTGCGGGGAGAATTCTCCGTGGGAAGGAACACAGTTTGACAAGTGGGCGCGTGATAACTCCATGTTGTGTTCCACGAAACGTATGTGGTTTTCAGGGCCGTGGCGAACGTTTTCGATTCGTCCCAATCGCCCCTAGGTGGGGGGAGTGAATCTTCCTTGATCACTACGAGGTAGCCTGGCTTAAGATCGCGTTGTGGGGTTTTCCACTAGTATATCTTCTGAAATCCTTGAGGTAATCTTCCTTCCAGCGGCGACTAAATTGGTGGTGAAGTGCTTTGACTTTCTCCCACCGGTTTAGTAGAGGGAGGTCTTCCGCATTAGGCTCGGAAATGGCCACCTCGAATAAAGTGACCCGGAGTAAGAGCTATCATAAAAGCTGGGTCTTGGACAGAGGCCTCGAGTTTAGGACTGCTTCAATTCGCACCAGAAGCGTTGTGAATTATTCGCTTGTGGGTTGCAGCGATTTCTTTAGATGAATTCAGATTCCAACAAAGCCGCCCATATGGGGGTCGCTGGTTGGTATATATTGCCAATTGACGCCTTGAGGGGCATATTTATTGACTGGGCGCTGGGCGCCAAGGAACGCTTTTCCATTGTCATTCATCAGTTTCGAGGGGAATCCTCGTCTGCCAACGAAGCGGGCAAATGCTGCTCGAAAAGCCTCAGTTGCAAGATCCGCGTATAGCTCGAGATGCACTGTATTTGTGGACGGTGGAACATCTTAGCAACGAGGCTTTAATTTGGAATGGCCCTGCAAAATCTACTTCAGTTGTAGAAAAGGGAGTAAGAAACTGCAGCACTCAGGGTGTAGAGCGGCCATTAAATATTTGGGTGCGTGTTTGTTGCTTATAAAGCGTGCACGCTTTGCATTCAAAAATGCATTTTTTGATTAGAGGTTTTAGCTTTGGTACGTAGTACTCTTGCCTTACCATTTGGAGCATTCATAATTTTCCTGTGTGAGGATGCAGCGAGTGTAAAAACTCCAAATTCAGCTGGCAGAACCTCGATTCTGTAGAGTGAATTATTAGCTGCCTTTCAATATAGCTCAACGTGGAATATGCTAATCGGTCATTTACCCGTAGAAGTCCGTCTTTGAACAAGGAAGGATTGAGAACAAGAAGGGGCCTTTTTTTGTTAATGGGCTTTTTATATTGCAAAGCGCTTTTTTCGCTCGGAAAATGGCGTGATTACGCTGCGTTGATAAGACGCATTTTTGCATGTTGGAACTCGTCATGCGTCAGATGTGGATTAGTGATTGTAGCCAGCCTCTTTGATTTGTTGCGGGTATTGCTCACGAAGCGGAACATGCACGCAGTCACGCGGAGTGCTCGAGAGAAAGAAGAAAAGCGATCAAGAAAATCGACATTTTCTTCGACGGCGTGATATACCTGCACCTTGCACTTTTCTGGTGCAGATGCACTGCATGCCTTTGACCTTGGCCATGCATCCATGTGGGAAGAGAGCCATTTTGGTCCGTGCCTCCAGAGTGGGGAATATGCCAAGTCCTGCGGTTTGCAACCACGGGTGCCGAGGTCGGCTGGATTGTCTTGGCTGACAACATGGCCCCATGTACCGGTTGGAAGATATTCCCGGATGTGGGAGGTACGATTGGCTACATATGTCTTCCATTTACATGGTGGCTTTTCAAGCCAAGCTAGCACAATCTCTGAATCTGACCAAAAGAATGTGTTGCACGATTCTAATTTGAGCTGTTTTCGAGCAGTTGCGACCAGTTTTGCGAGTAAGACTGCACTACAAAACTCTAGGTGTGGCAAGCTTACCGTCTTCAGCGGTGCAACTTTGCTTTTTGCAACCAAGAGTGGAATTTACTTGGTTGCTAGCTTGTACGCGGATGTAGATCGCTGCGCAGTATGCTTTTTCCGAGGCATCTCAAAACCCGTGGATTTGGGTATCTTGCCCCGGAGCGAAATTAACCCACCGAGGGATTTCAATATGGCAGATGGCTGGCAGATTTTCTGCGAACTATTGCCATTTTACTAAGACTACAGGTTTGGCAAATTCATCCCAATCAATGCCATTTAGCAGTACAGCAGCATTGAAGCAGTACATTACATATATAATATATCACACTTATGTACATTACATAAAACACTTTTATATATGGTGCTAAGCAAGAAATATTTAGGAGCATAAAATTTTATTTCGTTTTGTACTAAAATACACTCTTTTGCACTCGATAAAATATATGCTAGGTATGTATGTACATTAGACTGCATCACCAAAAAAAAGTTTTTCCGGCGGAATTACAAACTTTAATATATTTTAAGACTTCCGCCAAAATATTTCGGAAAAATATTAAATTAAAAAATTAATAAATTAAAAAAATAGTTTCTTAAAGGATTTTTTGGAAGAAATCCGCTCAGATGACAAAACAGTTTAAGCTTAAAAAACCTACGTAAACATTTTTAAAAATTTGTTTCAACGGAATCATAATAATGAGATTTTTGATGCAGTTTTTTAACGTTTTCAAAGATTTGTTTAAGAAAAACTTGAATAACTGCTCCAAAACTTTACCGATATAGAATTATGAGGTATCGGTGGAAAGGTATTTTGTCACCTTTTTTATTTCTCATTCTCAACTCATTCACGTCCCAATTTTTTCTTTATCAAATGCCAACACATTCAACATGGAATGACATTTCGTTTATCTTACCTTCCTCTTTCATACTTTGAGTGAGCATATTTACACAGAAATCAAAAGAGTGAGAAAAAACCTTACCAATGATATCTCATAAGTCTAAATTGGTAAAGTTTTGGCTGAGTTGTATATGTGCAAAAACAGTACCGATTTTTTTTTATATATGGGGAGCGATGCAGTCCAATGTACATACATATAGTGGTCCACAAAATAAAAGAATTGCGATATTTCGACCGTTTTTGGCATTTGGCATTTGTCTTTTGTTTATTTAATGTTTACAATTTTTTTATAAAAGTCTAGCAGGTATACAACAAACACCATATAAATTCAGATTTCAAACATTGTGCTTATTTTCACCAAAATTTTAAACTTTTTAATCAGAATTTTGGTATGCGGTTTCGTAAGCTATATAATTCTAGTAAATATAATGAAATGCAAGTTTCATGCTGCTTTAAAATCTCGTTAATTTTTAGCAATTTTTTTGCTGGCAATATCCTCCAAATAAAAGAAAATTTTCGAACATATTGGAAAAACGTGAAACACCTTCAACCAAAAAAAAAATAATTTTTGTGGTCTGTCTGCCAATATTTTCTCATGTTGGCTGTTGTCTGTCGCTACACCTGAACGTATTAAAAGAAATTCCAAATAATCGGGAAAGAATAAGCGAAAAAAGGCCGATGCCGATGCTCAATTTTGTGCCGATACTAGCCGATGCCGACTAATCGGTCGGACTCTACATACAACTGAGACTCCTCTGGGAGATAAATGGGTTGAAAAGAACAAAAACAAAAAACCTACAATATAAACAAACACAACCACCGAGTGATTAAGTAACTCGGTGAGTAACTACAGATTGCCTAAAATTATGCAAAATTTACTGTTAATGTGTCTTTGACAAAAATTGTGTATTAAAATAAACTACAAATAATATACTTAAGTAACAATTACCAAAAAAGAAGACAAATACACAAGTATAATAATAATAAAGCAAAATTAATAATAATAAAAAAAATGATAATATGTAATAATAATAAATATGATAATAATAATAATAAAATAAATCCATCAAAAGGTAGATATGCCTATAAATCGGACCCCTCCCAAATGTGGGGGGAAATTCGACAACACTTACTCCCGCAGCAAATACAACACGAATCGCAGCAGGGAACCTAAGAATAACCACATCTTCGCAAGATGGAAACCCACAAAAAAACTATAAGCCCTCAACCAATGCTTCTGAAGCTGCAAAAACAGCTTGAATTGCTTTACAACCAAAAGCAACAAACTGACTTGCAAATCTCCATTAATCGTGTCAAACCAGGTAATGAATGGAAAACCGTCCCAAACTCGAAACGACCCCGCGAAAGCCCGGGTGAGGCTACTACTTCTAAGAGGCAAATTTAGCCCAACATATATTCGTTGGGAAGCACCCAAACAAAAACACAAAATAAATTGCCGCCTTAGAAGTCGAAGAAAATAATAAGGCCCAAGAAAAAACCCTCAAACCGCCCCCATATTTGCTGGCAAGGTTAACAATATCACCCCGTTAATGACCCTTTCGCAGGAAATGGCTCCAAACTCGTATGACTTAAAACTTGTGAGCAATGAGCAAATCAAAGTCCAAGCATCAACCCTAGACGCCTATAAACCGATTGATACCCAATTAGGACAACGAATTACGGAGCTCTATACATACAAATCGAAGCAAGAAAGGTCCTTCAAAGTGGTACTTAAAAACATGCATCCGTCTGTGGATCCTCAAGATATAATAGACTCACTGCAAAATCTTGGCCACAGGTTACAGTTATGAAACATTGAACAACTCAAAAGCCGCTAGCACTATTCATCATTGAGCTCAAACCGAGCCCTAACAATAAGCATATGAGACATTCTTTTTCATATCGGACATCAAATTTGGTGTCACACTTTCGATTGGCTTCAAATTTTCTTTATGGGTTCTATACACGTGGTTCGAGCAATTTTTGTTTATTTTTTTATCTTCGGAGATATGATCTGTTTGCATTTTTTCGTGATTCTGACTAATTATGTACTACTTCAAATTTTTATATCTAGGATTCTACGCATCGTAGAGACTTCATCTTAACGTCGTTTTACAGCTAAAGAGACGGGCTTAACATTTCTATATATAAAGGCGTCAAGATTGCCAAAAAGCTAACTTAGCTATTAACAGTTGAACTTTTTAAAGATGACTTGTATAGTGAAGACCAGTAAATTAGGGATATAAAATTAAACTATCGTATNTTAAAGAGCCGGGCTTAACATTTCTATATATAAAGGCGTCAAGATTGCCAAAAAGCTAACTTAGCTATTAACAGTTGAACTTTTTAAAGATGATTTGTATAGTGAAGACCAGTAAATTAGGGATATAAAATTAAACTATCGTATTCCTTGTTTAATTCTCTATAAGAAACATATTTCAAACAATTGGGCGTTTTTCAAGAACTATTTTGGAAATAATTTTTTATGACGAGATGGTTTCTTTTTGCCAGAGTCAGCAATTTTTTGTAATTTGTTTTCGAAAACGTATAACGAGGTATCTTTAGCAAGGTGTTAAACATCGGGTTTTGGCAAGAATTTAAATTTTATTGCAGACTCCGTTAGAATACCTATTCAGGTATAATATTTGTACGGCTAGATTTGGCTTTAAGGCGACGAACCCCCAGAAATGGGCGTGGCAATTGTAGGACAAAAGATAACAAAACCCAGATTTTATTATTCTAGAAATGGGCGTGGCTATATTAAAAATAAAGTTCAAAAACTTAGACTTTATTGTGGATTTAGCCAGATTATCTAAATGGATTGAAAAAGTTGAGGAACAAATATTGTTAACGAAGCGATATTCTGCCAAATTCCGCAATAAAATCAGCGTTTTGCTATCTTTAGTCCTGCAATTGCCACGCCTATTTCTAGGGGTTTGTCGCCTTATAGAATAATCCTGTCGTACAAATATTATTTTTGGATAGGTAGTCTATCGGAATCCGCAATAAAATTTAAATTTTTGCAAAAACCCAATTTTTAACATCTTGCTAAAATATCTCATCATACTTTTTCGAAAACAAATTTAAAAAATTGTTGATTCTCACAAAATAAACCATCTCGCCATAAAGAAAAATACTTTAGAAACAGTTCTTGAAAAACGCCCATTTTGTGAACCACGTCTTTTATAGAGAATTAAACAAGGATTACGATGGTATAATTTTAAATCCTTAATTTACTCTGCTTCACTATGCAAATTCACTTCAAAAAGTTCAACGACGTTAAGATGAAGTCTCTACGATGAGCAGAACCCGAATATAACGATTTGAAGACGTGCATGATTAGTCAGAATCACGAAAAAATGCAAACTTTGACAGATCATATCTCCGAAGAAAAAAATAAAAAAAAATTCCTCGAATATGTGTTTGCTTATTTCATGTATAGAACCCACAGAAAATTTTGAAGCGAATCGGAGACATGACATAATTTTTTTTTACGAAATCCGTCCGACTTAAAAAAGAATGGCTCGTATATATTAAGTGAATGTGCCAACTGCCAACAATATGGGCACACAAAGGCTTACAGCCATAGAAGGCGGGTATGCATTAAATGCGCAGTAGACCACATATCCGCAGCTTGTAAGCGTAAGACCAAGTCTGACGATGTGAAATGTGCTCTATGGTATTTAATCACCCAACGAACTATAAAGGCTGTTTTGTTTATAAAATCCTTCAGAAACTCAAATACCCACAATTGAGAAAAAAGGAAACCCCACCTAGTAGTGCTTCTCAGGAACAGGAAGAATCAGCTCAATCTGCTTTCAATCCCCCTCTGGTCAACCCGACGCGCAATGCACTATCATATTCGCAAGCCTTTAAACGCCATAATACTGCACCAATATCCAACATGAGTGATACTCCAGATACCTACCTCTGAATCTCTAGCTCGAACNGGGAAGAATCAGCTCAATCTGCTTCCAATCCCCCTCTGGTCAACCCGACGCGCAATGCACTATCATATTCGCAAGCCCTTAAACGCCATAATACTGCACCAATACCCAACATGAGTGATACTCCAGATACCTACCTCTGAATCTCTAGCTCGAACCTAAAATACAATCGAAATGAGAGAAATGGTCTCACTATTAAAACAAGTCGCAACAAGATGAATCTCTTCGTCACCCTTACGACTAAACACTGGGCATCTTCGAATCCCTAAACATTGTTATTTGCAACGAGATGGGCTATCAAAACACTTGAAGTTAAAGCGTTTCTTCATACCTAAGACATTGATATTCTCCTGATATCTGAAACTCATTTTACTAATAAAACCCACTTTCAAATTCCAAGCTATAAATTCCATCACACAATGAATCCAGACAACAAAGCTCATGCTGGCTCAGGTAATTTAACTTGCCAACTTCGAATTCGTTCCACCAAAATGAGCTACATAATAAAAATACAAGTTTACTTAATTTTTTCGGTATTCGAAATATTAAAAAAGTGAGGCAATCGTGAAAAATCACCATCTCCATCGAAACAAGAAACCAGAAATCGAGGAAAATTAAAACTCTTGTTTAACTTTTTTTGTTACTTTTTAAAGTTGAGCGTATCTTGTGTTTATACAACTTTTTATTAAAAAAGTAATTTTTAAGCAAAAGACACAACCGACCTCAATTTTCAAATACAAAGTACCGTTAATTTTTTCATGATCCAATGATCGGATCTAAACCAAATTAGGGGACGACCCTTCAGGTACCATCTTTCCGATAAAAAAAAATACTGAACCGATTTTATACATAAAAAAGAAAAAATAATCCGACGAATTGATTACCTGCCCTGTTTTGAAGTCGGGTAAAAATGTTTGAGTTCTTTGTTAATTTTATGTAAATAAAGTGCAATTTATGAAGCTATAAGAAGCTTATTTATTTATTACATACTGTACATAAAAATTGCATATATGTATTTTAAAGAGCATATTATCTGAAGCGAATTTTCAGTATTTTCTGGTGATATTTAAAAGTATAAACCCCTCCCAAAATATATTCCTGGAATCGCCCCTGCCCTGAAGATAGAAAACGATTAAAGACAAAAGAAAATAGCTAAAAGATACCCTCAATATCTGAGCAGGATTGATGCCTCTGCATCTACCGAATATTCTCTCTGATAGAATCTTCAATAAGAAATGAAAACAACGAATAGGCAAAAAGTGATTCAGAAAAGGCTAACATATTTGCGAGCTATCTAAAAACGGCTTTCATACCGCACAACTTTGAAACCCCACCCGAGACAATAAATAAAGTCAACATCACCCTGGGTTGTACTCGTTAAATGGACCCACCCAAATAAAAATTTACTAAAGCAGAAGTAAAAATAACAACTGAAAAATTAAGCCTGAAAAAAGCTCCGGGTTATGATCTCATAGGCAGCCAATTGGTAAAGCAATTACCCAAAGATGGAATCACTTTTTTGACTTAGTTGCTCAATGCCGTCCTTAAATACTACGGGTTTTATACCACCACAATGAAAGGCGTCACAAATAAAAATGATTCTCAAACCTGGAAAAAGTGCTGATAGAATAGAATCATATCGACCAATTAGCTTACTACCCACAATCTCCAAACTCATGGAAGTTCTCTTCCTTAGAAGGTTATTTCGAATCATTGAAGAGCGAAAACTCATACCCAATCATCAATTTGGTTTCAGGAAAAACACAGCACAATTGAACAAGTCCACAGGCTGGTTGAAAAGATTTACTCTGCGTGTGACCAAAAAAAGTATTGTACTGCTGTCTTCCTCGATATTTCACAAGCTTTCGAATGCATTTGACACGATGGATTGCTTTATAAAATTAAAACTACACTTCCAATTATCTACTATTTATAAATTTATTCAGTCCTACCTTAAAAATCGCTACTTTTCGGTCAAACAGGGTATGGAACAGTGCAAACTTCATGAATGTTTAGCAGGCGTTCCCCAAGGAAGCGATATGAGCCCAATCCTATATTTACTCTACATATATCGCGCGTTTAATAATCATGCCTATTATGGTATTCGACGGAATTCATCCGCTCGGATCTAATCCTATCCGTACTCGATTTACTTTTTTAAGTAAACGCTATTATTGATAACGAAGGATGCACTGCGTTGCCTTTTTGGAACTGTATTGCCAGCCAACATAATCAGCTATGTCAAAGGATTTTTGCCAACATTGGTGACATTTATTGCAAATATTAAATGGATTCTGTGGCTTTTTTATTGATTTCGATGAAAACACCGGGAGTGATATGCGACGAACGCGATAGAAAGTCAGGGATTGTGAATAGGGAATCCAAACCCGCCATTTTTGCGAGATCAGATATGAGGGATTACACATGCGGGATCCGCGGGATTTGCGGGACTACAGAAAAAAATTAAAAAGACGAATACGAGTTGTGAACGTGCTCGCCAAATGTTCGTCGTGGATGTCTGTATTAAATATACATCATTTTATAACCCAGTAGATAATTTAAGGAGTTAGGTTTGATATGGCACTGACAGCGGTGAATAAGTAATTGTGACTGCCTGCAATTAGGAAAAGTCGATCTCAGCTAATAAAAAAAAAAAACTAATTAGAAGCTTTCATTACAGGTAAGACATTTCAAGAAGTCACCCGTGATTCCAATAATTCAAATTATTATAAAAAACGGGTTCCTTTTTAACAAAATAACAAGGTTTTAAACTAACTCGGCTGGCAGCCACGACTTTCAAACAGAATTTTCTTCGAAATTTTCATTCCCAGAAAATCACATTTTATTTGCCATATCCACCTATTTACAACCTAGCTATAAGCACACATTTTTCAAACCAGTCACAGAAGAAAGACTAAAAATTAATTACAAAATCTAAAATCGAAAATCGCTGATGACGTTACAGGTTCTACAAATTTTAAAACAACCAAAAGAATGAGAATGAAGAATTCTATGGAAAATAACGGGGTTTAAACAACGATCTTTTCATGATGCTATATTGTGAAGATGAAAGGCAGGAGGATACAACCGACATTTGCAGCCCCGATGCAATTTTCAGAAAGGTGTTATTGCACCGCAAAAAAAAAATAATATAACTGAAAGTCCTCTCAACCGGTGCAGCATCAATCGAAGAGAATTTACAATTTTGTCAAGTTTCAAGTTTTTCAAGTTATTCGCCTTGAGCGAGTAACGTATGCGTAATGAAATACGAACTGATGCAGTAAAAAGAAACATCTATGCTTTCGGATGCAACAAGTACTGTTTTCCCACTCACATAAATATTGTCGAAATTTCCAAGAAAATTTTTTATTTTTTTAGCCACTTAGACGATAATTAGTTCAGAGGTATATTTAGGTGTCCTTTTATGGGTCCCCAATGAGAAATATTTCCCTAATGCGTCGTACAAAACTAAAAGGAATGTGATGCAAGCAAATTTTGGCTCGTAGCCGCTTTTAATTTTCCTTTTCAACGTTTAAAAAAATGTTGGGTAGGGTGGTTAGCACATATTTCACTATATCACTGACTCTTGAATAGTACCTAATGCTTTTTTGCTTGCGTTGCACTTTATTCTCATTATACGCTGTGATTTTGCAGAAAGATCAAGCAGTTTATGATTCTTATTACGGTCTCATTTCGCTGCTATGTGAAACAGTTTCTTCGCACTCGTGCGTTTTCCTTCTAGTGTTTTCCTGTTCTTTAAAGCCGACATTTCCTTTGTAAATAAAGTATTCTTGTATTAGAAACATTTTGGTCATTCTCCATATCACCNTTCATTACAGGTAAGCCATTTCAAGAAGTCACCCGTGATTCCAATAATTCAAATTATTATAAAAAACGGGTTCCTTTTTAACAAAATAACAAGGTTTTAAACTAACTCGGCTGGCAGCCACGACTTTCAAACAGAATTTTCTTCGAAATTTTCATTCCCAGAAAATCACATTTTATTTGCCATATCCACCTATTTACAACCTAGCTATAAGCACACATTTTTCAAACCAGTCACAGAAGAAAGACTAAAAATTAATTACAAAATCTAAAATCGAAAATCGCTGATGACGTTACAGGTTCTACAAATTTTAAAACAACCAAAAGAATGAGAATGAAGAATTCTATGGAAAATAACGGGGTTTAAACAACGATCTTTTCATGATGCTATATTGTGAAGATGAAAGGCAGGAGGATACAACCGACATTTGCAGCCCCGATGCAATTTTCAGAAAGGTGTTATTGCACCGCAAAAAAAAAATAATATAACTGAAAGTCCTCTCAACCGGTGCAGCATCAATCGAAGAGAATTTACAATTTTGTCAAGTTTCAAGTTTTTCAAGTTATTCGCCTTGAGCGAGTAACGTATGCGTAATGAAATACGAACTGATGCAGTAAAAAGAAACATCTATGCTTTCGGATGCAACAAGTACTGTTTTCCCACTCACATAAATATTGTCGAAATTTCCAAGAAAAATTTTTATTTTTTTAGCCACTTAGACGATAATTAGTTCAGAGGTATATTTAGGTGTCCTTTTATGGGTCCCCAATGAGAAATATTTCCCTAATGCGTCGTACAAAACTAAAAGGAATGTGATGCAAGCAAATTTTGGCTCGTAGCCGCTTTTAATTTTCCTTTTCAACGTTTAAAAAAATGTTGGGTAGGGTGGTTAGCACATATTTCACTATATCACTGACTCTTGAATAGTACCTAATGCTTTTTTGCTTGCGTTGCACTTTATTCTCATTATACGCTGTGATTTTGCAGAAAGATCAAGCAGTTTATGATTCTTATTACGGTCTCATTTCGCTGCTATGTGAAACAGTTTCTTCGCACTCGTGCGTTTTCCTTCTAGTGTTTTCCTGTTCTTTAAAGCCGACATTTCCTTTGTAAATAAAGTATTCTTGTATTAGAAACATTTTGGTCATTCTCCATATCACCGTCTTCATGGGCTTCAATACCGTCGTAATCTCTCGGAGTAGGTGGAGAAGTGTCCTCATATATAGCATTTTCAGTTTAAATGAAACCATTTTCAAATTAAGCGAAACCTTTTTCAAATAAAATGAAACTTTTTTAATTTTAATCGAAACCTTTTTCAAATTAAATGAAACCTTTTTCAGATTCAGTGAAACTTTATTCAAATTAAATGAGACCTTTTTCAGATTCAATGAAACTTTATTCAAATTAAATGAAACTTTTTTCAAATTAAATGAAACTTTATTCAAATGAAATGAAACTGTTACGTGTTGCTCTCCCGTCAAGGCATGTTGAATACAGTGTTGCCGTTTCGGCCCAATTGGACCAAAATTGGTAGTTTCATTTCTTAAAATAAGGCTTTGGTAGGTTGGTTGGTTTGTTGTGATTTTCGAGGGGTTTTGGTAACTAGGCAAATCATATAATTTATTCATTTTATAAAACTTCAAATATCTCTGTTTTCGGGAGTANTGAGTGGCAACATACATACATATATACATTTTCTTCATATGCATAGCGGTTGAGAAACCAGTTTTGATATTTTAAAGACAAAATCGCAATTCACGCAGCTTTTGGTGGCCCAAATTACAGAAGAGTAAACAACAGACTTCTGCGTATGTAATGCTGTGCGTTGGTTAACAGCTTACACGCGAAGCTCATTTATAGCATTTTCAGTTTAAATGAAACCATTTTCAAATTAAGCGAAACCATTTTCAAATTAAATGAAACCTTTTTCATGTTAAGCGAAACCTTTTTCAAATTAAAAGAAACCTTTTTCAGATTCAGTGAACCTTTATTCAAATTGAATGAGACCTTTTTCAGATTCAATGAAACTTTATTCAAGTTAAATGAAACTTTTTTCAAATTAAATGAAACTTTATTCAAATGAAATGAAACTTCTTTTTTGGATTACTTTGAATTATCTGTTACGTGTTGCTCNATCGTCCGTTAAAGTCCCATGTTACAATCTGTCTAAATATGTTGGAGGAATCCTAAAAACATTAACCAGTGAAAATTATAATATAATAAACACTTTCAACCTAAAAGATAAACTGACGAATATATATGTGTGTAAAGAAGAAGTTTTAGTGTCTTTTGATGTCGTTTCTTTGTTCACTAATATATCTACAACCCTAGCTGTGAGAATTATAATGAAAAACTGGGAGAAACTACAAAAGGTGACGAACATTCCAAAAAGCAAATTTCAAAATATTCTGGACTTTTGTCTTAAAGACAACAATTATTTTATGTGCAATAATAAGCTATACACACAAACCTTTGGAATGCCAATGGGCAACCCCCTTTCACCAATAATTGCTGACATCGTGATGGACGATTTACTCGAAAATACAATTTCAGAGCTCAAAAAACTTAATATTAACATTAAATTTATAACAAAATATGTAGATGACATCTTCGCAATAGTCAAACGTAATGACGCTAATATTATCCTCCAACATCTGAACAAATACCACAACAAACTTCAATTCACCATGGAAATGGAAGAAAACTCAAGCATCCCTTTTCTAGACGCGCGTATACATAGAAGCGAAAATCGCCTTCTTCTGGACTGGTATTGCAAGCCTACATCTTCTGGTCGCCTGATAAATTTCTTCTCTTCGCAACCAACGAAATACAAAATAAATACCGCGAAAAACCTCATAAACAAAATATTAACAATAAGCCACAAACAATTCCATGAAGCAAACATTGAAAAAATTAAGAAGATCCTAAAAAGCAACAACTACCCTGAACATTTAATACACAACTTAATAAAACAAAAAATAATGCAAACAAACAATCATCAAAAGAGAATCTTAAGCACAGATGCAATGAACACAACAAAAAGATACCACAGTGTCACATACATTCCAAAGCTGACCGAAAACTTCGGCCGCGACTTTGCAAAACAACAAAACATAACACTTGCATACAAATCTAATTACACATTATCCACAGTTTTTACAAAAACAAAATGCTCAATAGATGCTCAACAACAAAGTAACGTAGTTTATGAAATTAAATGTAATGGTAAGGAGAACGAAGAATGCGGAAAGGTGTACATAGGAACAACTAAGCGAGCCCTAGGCACGCGATTAAGCGAACATGAAACAGATATAAAAAAACAAAAAACTAGTACAGCACTTTCACAACACATACGAACTACTGGGCACTCAGCAGATTTAGCAAACACAAAAATTATCGACATAGAAAAACGAGAAAAAACCAGATACACATTAGAAAGCTTAAGGATCTTACAAAAAAGGGGAAACACAATAAACAAAAAAGAAGACACCGATGACATTTCTGCCGCCTACTTGTTATGCTTATAGAACTCAAATTTAGTTTTAGTTTAGACAAAGCTACCACAGAAGGTGGTATGGATTAAAGTAGATTTAGTTAATTTAATGACGAATTTTATGTGAGTATTTTTTGTGTTCAATATCTCAGATGTTCTTTTGCAATTTTTTATATGTACTTATGTATATGTATGTGNGTATATGTACTTATGGATATGTATGTGTATTTGTTCCTTTACTTACTATCATATATATATGTATGTATTTATATTTTTGTAACAGATAATAAAATAAACACGCCCCTGAAGATGCTAAGAAGATTAGCGAAACGTTGGGCCGTAAGTGAAATAACNTTCCGCAATAGTCAAACGTAATGACGCTAATATTATTCTCCAACATCTGAACAAATACCACAACAAACTTCAATTCACCATGGAAATGGAAGAAAACTCAAGCATCCCTTTTCTAGACGCGCGTATACATAGAAGCGAAAATNGAAATGAAACTTCTTTTTTGGATTACTTTGAATTATCTATTACGTGTTGCTCACCCTTAAACTGGCTACACACGACGAACATCTGCGCACACATGCGCGGCTTGACGTGCGTGTTTGTCGTTTGTAGGGCGGTTCACGAGCATGCTCGTAAAAAATAAAAAAAATTGTGATTTTCAGCGAGCATGCTCGTCGTTTGTAGCGTGATTTGCGAGCATCGCATTGGAAACAAAAACAACAACCTCATTTTGTGTTGATGCTTGAAGTGTGCACATCGGCGGATAAATGCATCCAAGCCATGTTGGTTAATTGAATTTTTGATAAATGAGGCTAAATTACTATAAGTATATGTATGTACATACATACAAGTAAAATATAAATAAATTTAAGTAACACATGCATAAAAAAGCTAAGTTAAAAGCATCTTTGCTAATCATCTTTACGCTACCACGACAAAATCACATATGAGCCGCTCGCCGTCTGTAGCAAACGACAGCGAGCATGTTGGCGCATATGTGCGCGCAGATGCTCCTCGTGTGCAGCCAGTTTTACGGTCAAGGCATGTTGAATACAGTGTTGCCGTTTCGGTCCAATTGGACCAAAATTGGTAGTTTCATTTCTTAAAATAAGGCTTTGGTAGGTTGATTGGTTTGTTGTGATTTTCGAGGGGTTTTGGTAACTAGGCAAATCATATAATTTATTCATTTTATAAAACTTCAAATATCTCTGTTTTCGGGAGTACATGTAAGGGATGATGTGAAAAGGAAAAGAGAAATGGGACATGTCAAAATTGTTCTTGAAGCGAAGTTGAATGTTGGCGTGATTAGACTGTGCTCTAATCCCTAGAGTTTGTTTAAGTTAGAAGAAAATAATTAGACAATTGTTATGCAAATGCCAAATTTTAAATTTCGCTTAAGCGAGTGAGTGAGAAGGGAGAGTATTTGTACTTTATTTCCCTCTTCTCCCTTAAGAAAATAATAGTTGACAGCTTTGAATTCGTGTAGCAACAGTAAAAATATTCTCCCAGTTAAACATCATAATCGGCGTTATCGACTCCCTGATATAAGTATGGCGTCGATAACGTCGATAACGATGTGTAATTGGGAGTTAAGGCTCTGTTACGTACGTGTTTTTACGTAGAAATCAAAAACCAACAGACTTCTACGTATGTAATGCTGTGCTTTGGGTAACAGCTTACCCGCGAAGCTCATTTAACAGATTCCTTATGTGACAACTCTCAAGCAATGCCAAGTATGCATAACAGAGCCTTTAGTGTTAGCCAGACATGGTGCAAACGGCTCTTAATAGGTTAAGTTGATTTCCTGTTCCTTAATTTAAAAATGTTTGATACTTAATTTGAATGAAGCTTCATTTGACTTGAAAAAAGTTTAATTTGGTTTGAATAAAGTTTCATTGAATCTGAAAAAAGTCTCATTTAATTTGAATAAAGTTTCATTGAATCCGAAAAAGGTTTCATTTAATTTGAAAAAGGTTTCGCTTCATCTGAAAAAGGTTTCAATTAATTTGAAAAAGGTTTCGCTTAACCTGAAAAAGGTTTCATTTAATTTGAAAAAAGTTTCATTTAAACTGAAAATGCTATATTCTCTCCTGCGGTACATCTCTGCGCGGAACATTTCTCGATGTGGATGGAGTTGCGTCATCATAATTTCTCCCCTGCGGCACTCCAAACTGTTTGGCGTTTCTTATACCACCAACGCAATCATTAAGGCACACAAGGGCAGCAACTCTTCTTCCATAGATGTTTAAGGAATTTCCCTATTTGCTCCTCCACCAGTCGCATGTAGCTCTTTTTTTTATGCGCGAGTCTTTTCTTCATGATACAAATATTTAAAGGTAAAACCGCTCGCTCAATTCGTCGGCCATCATTTATTTTTTGGAGTTTGTCTACTTTATAAAATTAAAATTTTGAGAGCAACTCAAATGCCAAATAAAAGTAAAACAAAAAACAAATAGATGAAAATATTAAAATTTTCTTTTATTTGAGACTGAAAATGAGAGATTGAAAATTTTAAAACATTTTTGTATTGTTAGCAAACTTCAAAAATGTTCAGGCTGCCTCTCAGCGGTTTACCTTCAAATTTTTGTATCATGATTTTCTTCATCGCCGATTTATAGTTCGACAAACCCTGTGGTTCAAACTTAGTAACGAATATTTTCAATCAGTGGCGCACAGTGGGACGTCTCCATATAAGCTGCGGCTAAAAGTAGTAACCGTACTAGAAATTCGCTGAAATTACGTTCGGCACTTAGAAATGAAGAAATGTGGAAAATGGCAAAATTCAACGCGCTACCACGCCCACAGCTCTTGTGGGCGGAAATAGTAAATGTTATCCGATTTTGATGAAATTCAGAGCATGTGCTGGTTTTAACGAGAAAAGCATAAATCTGAAAGATAATATATATAATAATAAAGAATTTATTATTATGGCGCCCCACCTTCAATAAAACTTTTTTGGCTCCACGTACTAAATTTTATGAATTTCGGAGAAAATGAACAGGCACATTTATTTTTTTCTAAAGAGGTTTTTGTCATTTTTAAAATAACTTCTTCACTTTAAAAACATTTACAATATCTGCATGCTAAATTATGTGCACGATATGTATTTACACTGAAACTTTCAATTTTACCTGCATTTTATACAACAAAAGCTGAGCTAAGGCCAGCAGGACTCTTGCCATCGAAAACGGATCTCGTCCAGAGAAGCGTCCATTTTTGGCTGAATGTTGAATGTGATTATTAGATTGGCGAGTCATTAATATCTACATCTTCTTCCATTTCCATTTTATATTGCATATGATTTATTTTATGTACAAACCAGAGTCATTCCCTTCAGATCTACAATAAAAATTCAATAAATTTTACAGGAGGTGGGTCTAAAAAAGGAAGAATAGAAGCTGAACTCGCAGTTCCTCGCAGCTGGATCTATTTGAGATATGACACGCATAGTTAATGTTAACTTGTCCGAAGTATAATTTAGCTCGCTTCCTAGGTCCTTTTTAAATATCCATTTTTAAATTAAGCACTCGAAAAATTTTATACCCACAAATGGAATTTCAAAGTAAACTATTTTATACATTTCAAAAGATTTATGAAAATTTAAAGTTATGCTTGACCACAGATATATTCAAAAACTGCTCATCAATCAGATTAGCTTTTTATATATGCGCACAAGTGGAAAAATTAATTTAAATTACTTGCGACAAAATCGAATTTTTTCTTACCAATTTATTTATTTCGCATTGTTCCTACTTTAAACTCATGTCATGATTGCAAATATGCATTTTTATCAAAAATTCTTTTTGGTTTGGGTTAGCTGGATGTGTTGCTAGATATCTGCGTAATTACTTTTTCAGAATTCGCTGACCCGTTTTTACCACTTTTGGCCGCTGTAGTCCCATTGTGTGGCGTAGCCAGGATTTGGCTTAGGGGGGGAGAAAAAAAATTCCATCGAAAACTTAAATCTGTGACACTGAATGGCTAGAGGCGTCGCCTGAGTGCATTCTTTCATATATTTAAAGGGTGAACACACCAAAACTGCGACACTTTGGGAAGCTTATAGCTTACCCAAAATGAATTCGATATTTTGAAATTCAAATACCATAAGCTGACCACATGGCCTTAGTTGGACGTAGAAGAAAATTCATTTGAATTTGATTCCTAGTTGAGTTAAAAATGGCAACCGAGTTAGAAACGAGACAAACCATTTTGCACGAGTTTATAAATGATCCGGCCTTAAGTACATGTAAAATTGCTAAAAAATTAAAGATTGCACTATTAGACAGTTTTCAGGGTTTTAATCGGTACAAATAAGGCCTGGCAGTTACGAGAAAACCAGGGAGCGGGGGTTAGCATGGTCAAAGTGATAAAAACAGTGCTCGGANAGATTGGCGAGTCATTAATATCTACATCTTCTTCCATTTCCATTTTATATTGCATATGATTTATTTTATGTACAAACCAGAGTCATTCCCTTCAGATCTACAATAAAAATTCAATAAATTTTACAGGAGGTGGGTCTAAAAAAGGAAGAATAGAAGCTGAACTCGCAGTTCCTCGCAGCTGGATCTATTTGAGATATGACACGCATAGTTAATGTTAACTTGTCCGAAGTATAATTTAGCTCGCTTCCTAGGTCCTTTTTAAATATCCATTTTTAAATTAAGCACTCGAAAAATTTTATACCCACAAATGGAATTTCAAAGTAAACTATTTTATACATTTCAAAAGATTTATGAAAATTTAAAGTTATGCTTGACCACAGATATATTCAAAAACTGCTCATCAATCAGATTAGCTTTTTATATATGCGCACAAGTGGAAAAATTAATTTAAATTACTTGCGACAAAATCGAATTTTTTCTTACCAATTTATTTATTTCGCATTGTTCCTACTTTAAACTCATGTCATGATTGCAAATATGCATTTTTATCAAAAATTCTTTTTGGTTTGGGTTAGCTGGATGTGTTGCTAGATATCTGCGTAATTACTTTTTCAGAATTCGCTGACCCGTTTTTACCACTTTTGGCCGCTGTAGTCCCATTGTGTGGCGTAGCCAGGATTTGGCTTAGGGGGGGGAGAAAAAAAATTCCATCGAAAACTTAAATCTGTGACACTGAATGGCTAGAGGCGTCGCCTGAGTGCATTCTTTCATATATTTAAAGGGTGAACACACCAAAACTGCGACACTTTGGGAAGCTTATAGCTTACCCAAAATGAATTCGATATTTTGAAATTCAAATACCATAAGCTGACCACATGGCCTTAGTTGGACGTAGAAGAAAATTCATTTGAATTTGATTCCTAGTTGAGTTAAAAATGGCAACCGAGTTAGAAACGAGACAAACCATTTTGCACGAGTTTATAAATGATCCGGCCTTAAGTACATGTAAAATTGCTAAAAAATTAAAGATTGCACTATTAGACAGTTTTCAGGGTTTTAATCGGTACAAATAAGGCCTGGCAGTTACGAGAAAACCAGGGAGCGGGGGTTAGCATGGTCAAAGTGATAAAAACAGTGCTCGGAGAGTCCTTAGTGCGTTTTGGCGAAATCCGAAGATTTTGTCGCGTTATGTTGCAAACCCCGTACGCAGATCGCAGTTTTTCGTACAAAAGGTAAAGCGGAAAGCTTCATTGAGATGTTCTACAGCTCAAACAGCGCCAGACCGAGGCGCAAAGTAGAATGTTACAGCGAAATCCCGCATTCGGAAGTTGTATGAATTCTAAATTAAAAAATACAACTGCATTGTTATGGACTACGAAACCTACTGCTATAAAAATTCAAAATATATTGCAGGTCAAGATTTTTATACTGGTGCAAGTCGTCAAGATGCCCCTGAAAGTTGTAAGCTGAAAATGAAGTCCAAATTACCAAAAAAAAAAAACACATGGTTTGGCAAGCTATTTGATCCTGTGGCCGTAAGAGCAGCCCTTTTTCCCATCCGGGACAATGAATGATCAAGTTTATCGGGATGAGTGCCTCAAAAGGCGTCTTCTGTCATTTATCAACAGATAAGGAGTAGGCCACTGTTCTAGGCGGACATGGCAACCTGCCACTATGCCAAGGACACATTGCCGTGGTATAATGCAAATAACATCAATCTTGTACCTCACGACTGCAATCCACCCAATAGCCCAGAGCCACGTCCTATTGGGGAATATTGGTCAATTGTCAAAGAAATCTTGCAGAAAACAGTTGAAACAATGAAAAATATTGAAGAGTGCAAAACAAAGTAGTTGTGCGCATCGCGTAAAGTCGATGATGCAGTCGTGCAGAACATGATGGCGCGTGTGCGATGAAAATACCGATCACTTGCACATGGAGCAAATAATAACTAATATTTTAACATTTTAATAACATCTAAACTTCCAAGTTATATAATACAAGAAAAAATAATTTCAAAGCCTCATAGTTTGTTTCTGGTAGTAATTTCTAAGTGTCGCAGTTTTGGTGTGTTCACCCTTTATGTATGTGCCAGTTTTACCGTTATATCTGTGGTCATAAGCAATAACCGCCTAAGTCGAAAAACCTGAATTCGAGAAAAAACGTCTTTAACATTCCGATTGTAATGTTAAACTTATAAGGAAACCAAAATATGTTCGTCTATAACTTTTTAAATAGCCTAGGTGGCAAGATGGGGATTTCACGTACACATGGAATAGTAGTTGCAGAATACGATAGCATATATAACTCAATTCTTTCTTAAGTCGACTTAGGCGGTTATTGCTTGTGACCACNTGGCTAGAGGCGTCGCCTGAGTGCATTCTTTCATATATTTAAAGGGTGAACACACCAAAACTGCGACACTTTGGGAAGCTTATA
>NW_016157348.1:107712-108936 GCF_001687245.7 Rhagoletis zephyria | reverse complement strand
ATATTTTTTATTTACTCGTTTATTCCATGGGGTCTTCATGCTTTATTTAAATTTAAAAAATTAAATTACTATACCGTTTTAAAAATCTGAAAATTCACTGCGGGAAATTTTTTTATTCTCTTTATGTCTTCGCCTTCTCGTTTTTGCCTTTATAAGTTTTGAAAAAAGGTTTTGAACGAACCATGATAAAAAAATAGGAAGGTAGAACCGCTGAGAGGAATTTTTCAAATTCTTGACGTTTGCAAGCAATTTAATTTTAAAATTTACACACAAACTCACACACACCTTCTCATTTTCAATCTCAAACAACAACAACTTTGAACAATTCCTTTTTTTTACTCTCAATTTTATATGATTTTAAAATGTTGGCAAACTTCAAAAAAAAAAATCATGGCCGTCGAATTGAGAGAATGGTTTTACCTTACTATATTTTTATAAACAGTGTCATCGTTAATTAAGAAAGAAATGTTCTTAAATAACATAACTTTACGACACTCACATATTGACTAGATTTGACTATTTTATTATATTTTAATTTGAATTATTTGTTTATAAAAATATAGTTTATTCCTTGACAAACACTAAATGAAAATAACTTTAATCTTTGAATAACATTAAAAAGATCGACAAACTTTCGTAAAAATTACGAACTTTCTATTTCAATTTTATCTCTTAATATTTTCCAGCTTTTTAGCTCATTCAATTTTAGTCTAATAAAGTCCAAATTTAAAGTAGCTGTGATTTACAGTTGATGTATGGCATATTTTTGNAACTAAATGAAAATAAGTTTATCAATGTTATTGAGGCTCGTTAACATTTTATTTTTAAATATTTTTATTGAGCTTTGTACCACGATTGTTTATTAGGAAAAATTGAAAAAGCAACAAAGTCTAAGCGGTAGAAGTTATAGCACTATTTCGGAGATCACCACATCTCCTCATCAGACTTCTTTTTTCTAGACTTCAGCAGGGATCGAACCTGCGAATTCGATGTTCAAAGTCAGAAGCGTTAACCACTGAGCTATGTACATCCCGTAAACTCTTGTTGCTAATTCATTTTCCTTATTCAACCAACTACTATCAAGTGCAGCTGATTTGCCGCTATTTAAACTCGACAGCGTGGTTGTTGTTGTCAATTCTATACATCCATTTGCTTATTTGCTTTTTTTGTAGTTTCAGGCAGGCTCTTCCTAAACTATGTATTTGTCAATGTTTTTTGTGGCTT
>NW_016157348.1:99142-107576 GCF_001687245.7 Rhagoletis zephyria | reverse complement strand
GGAAAATGAATTAGCAACAAGAGTTTACGGGATGTACATAGCTCAGTGGTTAACGCTTCTGACTTTGAACATCGATTACGCAGGTTCGATCCCTGCTGAAGTCTACAAAAAAAAATAAGTCTGATGAGGAGATGTGGTGATCTAAGAAATAGCTGCTATAACTTCTACCGCTTAGACTTTTCAATTTTTCCTAATAAACAATCGTGGTACAAAGCTCTATAAAAATATTAAAAATAAAATGTTAAGAAGCCACAATAACATTGACAAATACATAGTTTAGGAAGAGCCTGCCTGAAACTATACAAAAAAGCAAATAAGCAAATGGATGTATAGAATTGACAACAACAACCACGCTGTCGAGTTTAAATAGCGGCAAATCAGCTGCACTTGATAGTAGTTGGTTGAATAAGGAAAATGAATTAGCAACAAGAGTTTACGGGATGTACATAGCTCAGTGGTTAACGCTTCTGACTTTGAACATCGAATTCGCAGGTTCGATCCCTGCTGAAGTCTAGAAAAAGAAGTCTGATGAGGAGATGTGGTGATCTCCGAAATAGTGCTATAACTTCTACCGCTTAGACTTTGTTGCTTTTTCAATTTTTCCTAATAAACAATCGTGGTACAAAGCTCAATAAAAATATTAAAAATAAAATGTTAACAAGCCACAATAACATTGACAAATACATAGTTTAGGAAGAGCCTGCCTGAAACTATACAAAAAAACAAATAAGCAAATGGATGTATAGAATTGACAACAACAGTTTAAATAGCGGCAAATCAGCTGCACTTGAAAGTAGTTGGTTGAATAAGGAAAAATGAATTAGCAACAAGAGTTTACGGGGTGTACATAGCTCAGTGGTTAACGCTTCTGACTTTGAACATCGATTACGCAGGTTCGATCCCTGCTGAAGTCTACAAAAAAAAATAAGTCTGATGAGGAGATGTGGTGATCTAAGAAATAGCTGCTATAACTTCTACCGCTTAGACTTTTCAATTTTTCCTAATAAACAATCGTGGTACAAAGCTCTATAAAAATATTAGAAAATAAGTTTAATCTTTGAACAACATTAAAAAAAAAATCGACAAACTTTCGTAAAAATTTCGAACTTTCTATTTCAATTTTATCTCTTAATATTTTGAAGTTTTTCAGCTCATTCAATTTTA
The DNA here is from genome assembly GCF_001687245.7 of Rhagoletis zephyria. NCBI lineage: Eukaryota > Metazoa > Arthropoda > Insecta > Diptera > Tephritidae > Rhagoletis > Rhagoletis zephyria. The sequence goes on along the minus strand of NW_016157348.1, from coordinate 106,412 downwards.
GTCTAATCAAGTGTAAATTTAAAGTAGCTGTGATTTACAGTTGATGTATGGCATATTTTTGACGATGCCGGTAATTTTCTTCCATATTATCTAAGTATGTTCGACGATTTTTTTAATGAAGAAAATGAGCAACGCCTTCATCAAAAAAAAAAAATATCAAAAATCAACGATAAGTCGCAGCTATGTATTTTAAACTTGCGCTTTATTTGAATTGATCGGGCTACAAAACTGCATACTCAAAATATGTATTTCTAGGAAATCTAATTAAAAAGCTTTACGAAAATTTGTTGATTTTTTTAATATTGCGCAAAGATTAAACTTTGGATTTATACGGGTTTTGTTAAAGTGTAAACTGCATTTTTATAAACAAATAATTAAAATTATATAATTTTAAGATAAATGGCGAATCTAGTTAACATGTATAAAGTTTTGATAAGCACTTGAAATGTTAAGTTTTAGTACTGAATCCAAAGAAGATGTCTCTTTTATCCATTCATAATAACTTAAAAAAATTTTTTGTTAAGAAGTGTATCTTAAAATATCTGCCTTGACATTTCCAATCCGCCCCCTGGCTACGCCACTGTTTTCAATTAGGCTTTTTAACATTTCCGAAACCTTTTTCCAAACGGCAATGTTTTTTTGATGGCGGTCCAATCGAATTCAACTCCTCTCCCACACTTTTCCAAAATCTTTCTACCAAATCAGGTACATTTTTAGTAAGGACGTGCCGGATAGAGATTTTGCCGGACAGCCGGATTCCGGATACAATGTGAAAAATAAGAGCCACGTTCCGATCGGATATCCGGTAACAGCTGACCTTAATAAATTTCACAATATTATTATATGCGGGTTTTTTGTTTAGCGATATACTTGTGCCTAGATTATCTACTTTTTCGAGCTGGACTATGCAATACGTAGTCAAGAATACAAAATTTCTTCTCTGAAAGCCAAGTTATAAAATAATCCTGCATTCAAAAGATAACTTTTTCGTCAGCAACCTTGATTTATCGATTACTTCTGGTAAATAGAGGAGAAACAAAAGATAAACAACAATTAACGCCGCTAGCGAAACAACGATGTAGCTGGCGTATGTAGAAATCGACATCGTCGTTCTGAAACAAAGGGACGTAACCGCAGCATTTTCCAGTTTATAAAAGGAAGCTAAAGAGGTTGGTCTAGCGGTGAATGAAGACAAGACAAAGTACACGCGTTTCGGGACACATACATCAATGTTGGCAGCTATAACTTTGAAGTATTGAAGTACTTTGTCTACCTAAAATCCAGCATAAACACCACCAATAGCGAATAATATCTTTTGACAGCAGGTGCTACTTTAGGCTGGCTCGGCAATTGAAAATCAGAGCTCTCTCTCTATGAACAATAATTACGCTCTACAAGTCTCTCGTCATGCCCGTTCTTCTATATANCATTGAAGTACTTTGTCTACCTAAAATCCAGCATAAACACCACCAATAGCGAAGAATATCTTTTGACAGCAGGTGCTACTTTAGGCTGGCTCGGCAATTGAAAATCAGAGCTCTCTCTCTATGAACAATAATTACGCTCTACAAGTCTCTCGTCATGCCCGTTCTTCTATATAGCGCAGAAACGTGGACGATGTCGAGCGGTGATGAGAAGGCCTTGGGTGCTTTTATTTATTTATTTATTTAATCAAATGGAATAAAATCCTTACTGACTACAAAACAAGAGAGCTTATACATAACCTAAAATAATTAAGTAGGACAAAACGAACTGTTCAAAATGAGAGAGACGGATCATATTCAGAGAGCTCATTTAGCTCAGAAAGGGTTCTGAACAATGGCGAGAGTTTAACATAGTTAGTTTTTGGAAATCCCAGGTAGAATAAAGAAACACGACGCAGATTATGAGACGGAACGTTTAATGCTAACTTATCCAAAAGATTAGGACAATCGACTGTGCCCTCCAATATTTTGGCCACAAAAGAGGCTGCGAGGAAAAACGCCTAGTATTTAACGAACTTAAATTAAGAAGTTGACAACGAGAAGTATACGGAGGTATAGGCTCCGAAAATTTTAGAGAACGCAAGGCGAATTTAATAAAAACTTTTTGAATCTTCTCAATCCGGTTTATATAGACGGCCTGATAGGGACGCCAAATGAAAGACGCATACTCAAGCCTAGATCTCACTAACGTGACATAAAGAAGCTTCAGAGTATAGGGATCCTTAAACAACTGACCATTACGACGTACGAATGCTAGCATTGCATAAGCTTTGGAAACTACGTAGTTAATATGGGTTGCGAAGGTTAATTTTGAGTCGAAGTAAACCCCTAAGTCTTTAACCTCTGCGACATAAATAAGATCGTGGCCCCAATATTGTAATTGGTTTGTACGGTAAGAAGCTTTCTGGTGAAAGTGGAATAGGAACATTTACTAACATTTAAGAATAAGGAATTAAGAGAGCACCAAGAATGCAGGTTATTAAGCTCAGCTTGCAGCAAAAAAGAGTCTTGTGAGGTTCTGATCACTGAGTAAACCTTTAGATCGTCAGCATATAATAAATACTTAGAAGACTGGAAGCATGATCCAATATCATTTATGAATAAGACAAATAAAAGAGGGCCCAAGATACTGCCTTGGGGAACACCCGACGTAGCTACAAAAGGAGTGGAGAGTATGTTATCAAAAGCAACTGTACAACACCTATCGGACAGATAGGAATTAATCCATTCCAGAAAAGTTGAGTGAAAACCCAATCGCGATAACTTATTAATTAAGACTTTATGCGAAACTCTGTCGAACGCCTTCGAAAAGTCTGTGTACACAACGTCCACTTGTAGACCTGACTGCATCGCAGCAACACAGTCCTCCATGAATGTAGCAAGGTTGGAGACAGTCGACCTCCCACTAACAAACCCGTGCTGGTAAGGGCAAATTAAACTTTTCACTGCGAAGTTGAGCTTCTGTTTGACAACTGATTCCAAAACTTTTGGGACAGTGCCCAGTTTGGAAATAGGCCTATAATTCGAAACGTCGTTTTTGTTCCCACTTTTGTAGATTGGTGTAATGAAAGCTTTTTTCCAGTCGTCAATAAAGTAGCCAGACGAAAGAGATTTATTGAACAATATTGTTAATGGCTGAACAAGCGATGGGCACCGTTTGAGCATAGCACCTGAGAGGCCATCAGAATCCAATTTAAAAGAGTGCTTTATGGAGCAGATGGCTACTTCTACATCACTTTCGGAAATATGCAGTGCGCCTAAGTTAAGGGCAGAATCTGAAAGAGGGTACCGTTCAGAAGCAACATTAGAATCCGAGACATAATTGGAGGAGAAAAATTCTGCGAATAGATTGGCTACGTCAGCAGGTGTGTTGGCCTCCTTGTCATTCAAAAAGACTGAGGACGGCACACTCGACTTATCGTTCTTAGATTTTACAAACCTCCAAAATGCTTTAGGGTTGTTTTTAATGTCTGCTTCACTTTTGCTAATAAACTTATTATAGAGTGTGTGTTTCCAATCATAATCATGAATACGGCTATTTAGGAGCTCAAAATTGCACGAACTAAAGTTAAAAGTTGGTCGGCATCTCTCAAGAGGAACAGTAGCGAAAACATAAAATTGAATATGAACTTCCATAGGAATATGATGATTATTTGCGCGAGTTATTGGGGATGGGCATTCAGACACCCAATAACTTACATGATTGCTAATGAAGATTAGATCTAAAATACGCTTAAATTTATTTATAATTCCATTAATTTGTTGAAGACCAATACTTAGGAAACTATCAGTTACGTATAACTCACTGTCTGTAGTCGCATTAACCGTGGTAAAAGACGAGGAGTTATTAAAGCTATTCCAGGATACATTACACAAATTAAAATCACCAAGTACACAGAGGTGGTGTTCGCCAATCCTTGAACTGAGATTCAAAACATTGTCAACGTGCGCTCTATATATGTCGAAGCAGCTGCTCGGTGGAATGTAAGAGCCGCATACAAAGAGAAGTTCAGAGGAACTCCGAACATTTACGCACAACTGCTCGAGGATAGAATCATTATTTTGAAGATGAACCATCGACGAGCACAATCTACGCTGAACTGCTATAAGCACTCCCCCGCCTCTGGACAGGCCCGACCTGATTTCGTCGCGGTCCTTACGATAAACATTATATAGATCGGGATCGAAGAATTCTGAGTCAAAGAAATTAGGTGTTAACCAGCTTTCGACGATGACGAATATGTCAAAATCCAAATGTGAGCTCACTCTACGGACTACATCAGCTTTAGTTCTCATTCCAGAAACATTTTGAAAATAAATTTTGATTTTACTATGTGCAACCACACTAACAGTGCTATCGACTGGCTTTGTATTGTCAGCTGGTTCTGATGCAACTGGCAAAAAATCGCACAGGAGAGAAGCAATGGGAGAAGCTTTTTGGTCTCGGCCCAGACCGACAAATGGTTGTAGCGCCAAATAAGAAGAAGAATAACGTCCCCAAGCAAAAGCGGTTGATATATTTTTATTAAAAAATATGATGAAAATCGAGCCATTATACATGCTTACACATCGTTTCGCTTCCCGTATCGTCCCGTAATGCTTCACTGTTTTGTGACCCACGTTTTTTTCACACATCAATAAAGCTAAAAATGGATTGATGATTAACTAATTCGAAAATATATGTAAATCAGTTAGCATGGAGAAACCAGTTGAGTCATATGTAAATTGCCGACCTCTAGTGAAAGCTTCTATTGAAGAGAGAGGTCACCAGGATATTTGGCAATGCTTTGAGGGAATCGCTAACGGCTCTGATGCTAATTCAAGTTTTTGTAGTGATGTGGAGAGGCAAACGGTTGGTTAACAAGACAGCGAACGTACAAGAAAAAAGGTAACGATTTTAAAATGGAGAAATATTTAGAGCTACCCCTTATACCCAGACAAGAAGGTCCTTTAATTTGGTCGTAACATAGTCGCAAAGAATTTCCAAATTTTTTACACTGGCAATGAAGTATCTCTGCCCACCATCTTCCTCAATGGAATCAGAAAGTGTTTAGAGCATGGAGTAGCGTTTATATTGAAAAAAAGGTTGTTGCCCGATAATTGGAAAATGCTTTTTTTCATAATGAATAATATAACTTTAATTACTAGCTAGATACTATTAAATTTGATTATGAGAATACCAAACAAATCTGAACTAGATTTTTAAATTGAATCTTCTACAATCTAAATCCGGAAATCCGGCCGGATTTTAGCCAGTATCCGACCGGATAGTCGGATAACAGAAAAACGGCCGGGTAAGCCTGATTCCAGATATCTACCGGATACCCGACACATCTCTAATTTTTAGTAAAATTGTTTGCTATGTCCGGATGCTCTTTCATTCTGGAAACTAAACACTTAAAAAGCTCCCTGGCCTTTGTACGCTTCCCAAAACACATAAGTTTGTGTATTTTTTACAATATTACAAAATTAAAGGTATAAATAATTTTGATTTTTCTTACATTTTATTGCTATCCATCTTAACGTTTTTAGTATCTGCAGCACAATAACGTGTGAATGACAGGTAGAAAAATTTGTACGAAGCACGAATAGGATACGTTTTCAATGATGCCACTTTTTTATTTCATTCGCAAACTGCATTAACCACTTTTGATTCATCCGCAAACTGCATTATCGAGCTTGTTTAGCTGGGGCAAAGCAGGAGGTCAGGTTTAGAGCTGGAGTCGAGTTAGAGGAGGTTGGGATTACCTTTGCGAGTGTTTATGTATCGAGCCCATATGGTCATAGGTGCACATCAAGTCAACCACGTCCTCCATATACCCGATAAGCGATAGAGAGAGGGAGATATGCAAGCTGTAATGGTCGACTGGGGTTTCTTTTTATAAGAATATTTTGTTTGGTGCAAAGAAATAGTACGGGCAAGTGGCCGGAATTATTGCCGCAACATGTTGCTAATGTCTAACATTACTTCCTGTGAATGCATATTTCGCTGTTGGAATAGGAAAACGAAAAAAAGAAAAAAGGCACTGAACAATAATCCAAGATTATCGAAAATCGGAATAGATATAACTAGGTTTTTGAGTTTAAATCGGTCTTTTCAACCGGACCACCACCCTGACCAGATCACTAGGAGCGAAATTTGTAAGTGAAACTCATTTTTTTTTCAGCCAAAAGCAAGCAATTTCAAATTTTGATAGGCTTTGGAGATTAATTAAACGCGCAAATTCGCTATCCGTTTGGATGAATAGGAGTTCCATTTATTTTGGGTTGGAGCATCTCCAAAAATTGTCTAAGTCCTTTGAAGCCAGGTAAATAAAACTTGCACCATTTTCTTATTTACGTACATATCGCACACGATCTTCAAAGGTGACGCAACTCATAATTTGGCATTTTTGAAATTATGCACTAAAAGCGTACACAGAGCTTTTATTTACCTTTCAACAAAAGCTGGAGCAAGTTTTTGTTATAATTTATTGAAAAAACCGAAGGTCAAGTCTCCCTTGCCCATATGATTAGCATGCGCTAAGAAATAGTTTTCCGCATTTTCTGACGAACGTGTCATTTTGAGTTGTGACTCTTTTGCAGACGGTGTGCGATATGTGCAAATATTATACCATGACATAGACATATGCACATACATGCGTACCAGCTCAAAAATTACATTCCCTATGTACTCAAGAATTTGTATGTCTAACTTTTAGACACGGTAATTTACAGTACGGATCCGCGACTGGGCGCACAGAAGACCCAAAGTGGTCAGCAAGGGTCGCCATCGGCTGGCTTCACCGATCACCCTCATACGCACGCGGTTTCAAAATTAATCTCGGCAAAAAAACTTGGGACAAAATCGAAAAATTCACGTCGCGAAAAGGGGGGAAAAAAAAATTTCAATAAAAATAAGTTTGAAAATATTGTAGAGAAGTGCTAAGATTTTAAACCTACGTGCGTGTATGCGCATATATGTATAACATATACATACATAATTATATGTAGATAGGTCAGAATGCAAGAAATTAGTGGAATATTAGCCTAATCCGGGAATTTTTTTATAGGAAATTCGTGAAAGTGGTAGTAACAAAAAAAAACAAAAAAAATTAATATTAAAAAAAATGTTCGGAACTCGTTCAAACTCTCAAAAAAAAAACTGTTAGTGGAATAAGAAAAGCAAAGTAAATCAGCAATAAAGAAGCAGTTTAAGGCATTAAAAAGGAAAGAAACAAACTAAACCAAATAGTGAAATAATATAAACGTAAAATTTTAGTGGAAAATCTGGCTTTGTTTTGACC
>NW_016157348.1:60292-96038 GCF_001687245.7 Rhagoletis zephyria | reverse complement strand
TACCTTCATTGTTTAAAAGGGTTGCGGTGCATTCCAGTGATACCTTCATTGTTGAAATGGTTGCAAAAAACGCGCATTTCTTAAGAAGGTGCCTTAAAATACCCACAAAAAGGGTTGTAAAAACAACCTTCATTTCTTAAGTAGGTGCTATAAAAAAACTACACAAGTAAGTTTACGACATGCAGCTGTGTCTTAAAAAACGCACACAAGCAATTTTCCGATTTGCAATTGTGTCACAGTGATACCTTCATTTTTTAAAACGGTTGAATAAAAAACCCACACAACTATGTTTACGACATGCAAATGCATCACAGTGATGCCTTGGTTTTAAAAGGGTTGTAAAAACGCTAATTTCTAATAATTTTTTTTAATTTCTTTTCTATTACTAAGTTAAATTCATTTTTTCATTTACATATGTTCTGACTAAATAAATTTCTAAAGAGAAAAATAAACTCCAAAAAGAAAAAACATAGGCATTTCGCTGATTTTTTCATGTAAAGTGCAAAACCGGCGATTTTTTGAAATGTTTGTATGGTGAACCCCCAGGGGGGTTCCAGGGGGTGTGCCACTGGCATCGGTGGGTCGGGCCTCCAAAGTTAGTGGGGGTCGGTCATACATTTGGACTCGATTGGAGCACTCTAAATGGGTCAAAGTGGGATTTTTCAAAATTTGCCCCTACCCAAAAGTTCGACCCAAATTGGGGGACATCAGAATTCGTTTTAGAGGTATGGTTCCTTCGGCAAAGTTTCTTATTTTGATCCCTAGAATATGATTTTCACAGAGCAATGGGCGATTTTTTTGCCTCCCCACAAATCGATCCGGCCTAATGTAGAAACAATAAACTCGTACGATAGTGTTGCGGAACATGAAGTCGCAGATATTAAAGAACTTAATTTTTTAGGGAAAATGCCCAGCTGCCTTGGGTCAGAAGAACAATAGGAGCTGAAGGCAGAGAAATAAAAATGTTAGTGGATACAGGAGCTTCAAAAAGCTATAAGCCCTTTACTGAACTAAAAGGCATTTTATCGTTAACTAAACCATTCGTAGTTAAGTCAGTTCATGGCGAAAGCGAAGTAAGGGAGCAATGTAAAGTTAATTTGTTTGGTATAACTTCGGATTTTTTTATATTACCAAATTTGGTAACCTTTGACGCGATAATTGGGCTTGACTTGCTAACGCAAGTCAATGCAGTCGTGGACCTTCAAAAAGGAAAAATTATACTTTATTTCGGAACTGAGAAGTTATTATTTCTTAAAATTGAGAGCGTTAATGCTTTAAAAATTCAACAGGAAAACGTACCCCTTGCAATAAAGGGGGAATTTTTAAATTAGATAGGAAAAAGATCACAGGCTTTCGCCGATCCCAACGAATCTCTGCCGTATAATATGTGGTTGCTACGATTCGTACAAAACATGAGGAACCGAGTTATTCTTAGTTGTATCCATATCCTATGTGGGTAGTCGATTTTGTTGATAACGAAATAAAAGAACTTTTACGAAATGGCATTGTTAGACCATCTAAGTCTCCCTGCAATAATCCAATTTGGGTCGTAGACAAAATTGATGACTTTGGCAATAAAAAGAAGCGTCAGGTAGTAGATATTCGTAAGTTGAACGAAAATACCATTGACGATAAATACCCGATAGCAAATGGCATGTCGATTTTATCACAGGCACAATACTTTACTACCCTCGATTTGAAGTCAGGGTTTCACCAGATCGAGCTCGCCGAGCGAGACAGGGAGACAACAGCTTTTTTTGTAAGCAACGGAAGGTATGAATTTTGTCGGCTACCATTCGGTTTAAAAAACGCTCCCAGTATTTTTCAAAGAGCTGTAGACGACATCCTTAGGGAACAAATAGGAAAAAGCTGTTACGTTTACGTGGATGACGTTATAATTTATTCTCAAACAAAAGACATAGACTGGGTATTGAGAAGATTATATAATGCTAACATGAGGGTAGCAGTTGAAAAATCGAAATTTTTCAAATCTGAAACCGAGTATCTAGGATTTATTGTATCAAAGGGTGACATTAAAACGTGCCCTGACAAAGTAAACACAATGCTAAACTTCCCACCTCCCGAAACATTGTACGGTGTCAGGTCCTTTTTAGGATAGGCAAGCTTTTATAGATGCTTTGTCAAAAACTTTGCCAGTATAGCCAAACCCTTGACTGATATTTTAAAAGACGAAAATGGAAGATTCAGCGCTAATAAATCCAAGAGAGATAAAATCCTGTTAAATTCAAAACAACACCAAGCATTTGAGACATTAAAACACATTTTGGTATCAGAAGACGTAATGCTCACTTACCATGATTTCGAAATACCATTTGATTTGACAACAGATGCGTCCAGTAACGGCCTGGGTGCCGTTTTTTCTCAAGAAGGCAGGCCCATAACTATGATTTCCAGAACTCTGAAAGACAAAGAACTTCACTTTGACACTAACGAGAGGGAAATTTTGGCGATAGTTTGGGCACTGAAAAACCTTCGCAACTATCTTTATGGTGTACGACATTTAAATACCGCTAACGTTTGCGGTTTCGGACAGAAATCCAAAGGCAAAAATTAAACGTTGGAAGCATTTATTGACGAACACAATGCGAAGCTATATTATAAGCCCGGTATGGAAAAATACGTTTCTGATGCTCTTTCGCGTCAGCAGGTCAATGTAATGGGAGAAAACTTGAATTCAGATTCAGCTAGTATTCACAGCGAGAGATCATTAACTTATACCATAGGGGCAGTTGAAAAGCCTGTTAATTGTTTTAAAAATCAAATAATTATCGAAGAAGCGGAGATCCCATCCAAACGAACTTTCATTATTTTAGGAAATAGAACCAGACATTGTATACAATTTTGTGATAAAAGTACGCTCTTAGGAATCATTCAGTACATTGTGAACACTAATGTAGTAAACGCAATTTATTGTAGTTTATCCATCCTAGCACACATTCAACATGACTTAGTGCAAATGTTTCCAAGTACTAAATTTAGATACACTAAAACATATGTAGCTGACATTTTTGACCCAAATGACCAGCTTGAAATAATAACTACGGAACACAATCGCGCACACCGTGCAGCACAGGAAAATGTTACGCAAATATTGGCAGACTACTTTTTCCCAAAGATGGAAAGAAAGCCAAAGAGGTTGTGGTAAACTGCAGGATTTGCTCCAAATCGAAGTACAATATGCGTCATCAAAGACATAAAANCGCAAATATTGGCAGACTACTTTTTCCCAAAGATGGAAAGAAAGCCAAAGAGGTTGTGGTAAACTACAGGATTTGCTCCAAATCGAAGTACAATATGCGTCATCAAAGACATAAAATAGCAGATACACCCATTCCATTATATTCAGGAGAGGTCCTCCATATTGATATTTTTTCTACCGACTCAAAGTATTTCTTAACGTGTGTAGACAAGTTCTCCGAATTCGCTATCGTTCAGACCATAGCGTCAAGGACAATTGTGGACATAAAACCCCAACTTATACAAATTTTGAATATCTTTCCAAAAGCAAAAATTATTTACTGTGACAATGAAAAATCGCTGAATTCAAACACTGTCAGATATCTTCTTTCCAACAATTGCGGTATTGAAATCGTAAATGCTCCACCGCTGCATAATACCTCCAACGGTCAAGTAGAGAGGTTTCACAGCACTTTGGCAGAAATTGCCTGATGCTTGAATTTAGAAATATGTATTGATGACACAAAGGATTTAATCTTGCTATCAACCATTGAATATAACAAAACAATACATTCCGTGACTAAAAAGAGGCCAATCGATATATTAAGATCCACGACTGATGATGCGAATGATGAAATATCGGAACGTATATGATATGCGCAACAAAAGAACTAATAACTCACAACAAAGACAGAACAGAACGCGTATTTAAAGAAAGCGACAGGGTTATGGTAAAAAGAAATACCAGACTTGGGAATAAATTAACACCACTTTATGAGGAACATATAATTGAAAAAGACTTAGGGGCTACAGTTTTAATTAAAGGGAGGGTGGTCCATAAGGACAATTTGAAATAGATATTAGTTTAGCTACGTTTGTTCTATAGAACTCGAATAAAAAAACCCTATCTTACAAATTAGATAAGCGCTACATTGAACTTTATAGTGACTTGGAAACTGATCATTTCATAAATATTAATTTCTAGGTAAATAATTCAATAATAATTCAGTGATTGCTGCACATGGAGGAATATTTAAAACTTTGAATCTTATCAGAAGGAATTTTTACTGGCCAGGCTTGACAAAGGATGTTCGGGAATATGTCAAAAGCTGCGAGGTGTGTAAAACCACCAAAGCCCCAAATATTATTTTGAAACCACCGATGGGAAAGCAAGCGGAGTCATGTCGGCCTTTTCAGCGGCTCTACATAGATATCTTAGGTCCCTATCCCAGGAGCAAAAAGGGTAACGTTGGCCTATTAATCGTTCTGGATCACTTTTCCAAATACCACTGGCTATGTCCTTTAAAGAAATTTAAGTCCAATATGATGCATTGTTTCGGTGTTCCGGAAGTTATTGTCAGCGATAACGGTGTACAATTCAAAGCCACTGATTTCAACGCGTTTTTAACCAAATTGGGGATTCAGCACAAGTACACGGCGTTATATTCTCCCCAGGCCAATGCGTCCGAACGGGTTAATCGTTCATTAATTGCTGCGATTAGGGCCTATTTAAAAACTGATCAAACGAAATAGGATGAAAATCTTAGCAGTATCAGTTGCTCACTGAGAAATTCCGTGCACCAATCTATAGGTTGCTCGCCTTTTTTTGCACTGTTCGGCTTAAACATGATCACGCATGGCTCAACATACCAGCTCCTGAGGAATCTTGACTCGTTGGAGGAGGCAAGCTGTCCTTTATATAGAAAAGACCAAATGGCATTATTGCGCGCGGATTTGCGCGATCATAGCACGAAAGCATACGAGCGCAATGTGGCGCAGTACAATTTGTGATCCCGACCAGTAAATTTTAAAATAGGCCAAGAAGTATATAGAAGGAATTTTGCCCAAAGTAATTTTGAAAAGCGTTTTAATGCCAAATTAGCACCCTTGTTCATAAAAGCTCGAGTTTGCCAAAAATTAGGAAATAACTACTATATTCTCGAAGATTTACATGGAAAACCGATTGGTACTTTTAGTGCTAAAGACATTCGTCCTTAGTCGCCCTTTTCCCTCTAACTCTCCTCCTTAATCAATCGACAAGTTATCGGGTTTTGTAATGGTCGACTGGGGTTTCTTTTTATAAGAATATTTTGTTTGGTGCAAAGAAATAGTACGGGCAAGTTGCCGGAATTATTGCCGCAACATGTTGCTAATGTCTAACATTACTTCCTGTGAATGCATATTTCGCTGTTAGAATAGGAAAACGAAAAAAAGAAACAAGGCACTGAACAATAATCCAAGATTCTCGAAAATCGAAATAGATATAAGCAGGTTTTTGAGTCTAAATCGGTCTTTTCAACCGGACCACCACCCTGACCAGATCACTAGGAGCGAAATTTGTAAGTGAAACTCATTTCTTTTCAGCCAAAAGCAAGCAATTATGCCCAAGCCTATTAAGATGTAGCAATTAACTACAAATTTCAAATTTTGATAGGCTTTGGAGATTAATTAAACGCGCAAATTCGCTATCCGTTTGGATGAATAGGAGTTCCATTTATTTTGGGTTGGAGCATCTCCAAAAATTGTCTAAGTCCTTTGAAGCCAGGTAAATAAAACTTGCACCATTTTTTTATTTACGTACATATCGCACACGATCTTCAAAGGTGACGCAACTCAAAATTTGGCATTTTTGAAATTATGCACTAAAAGCGTACACAGAGCTTTTATTTACCTTTCAACAAAAGCTGGAGCAAGTTTTTGTTATAATTTACTGAAAAAACCGAAGGTCAAGTCTCCCTTGCCCATATGATTAGCATGCGCTAAGAAATAGTTTTCTGCATTTTCTGACGAACGTGTCATTTTGAGTTGTGACTCTTTTGAAGACGGTGCGCGATGTGTGCAAATATTATACCATGTCATAGACATTTGTGTATATGCACATACATGCGTACCAGCTCAAAAATTACATTCCCTATGTACTCACGAATTTGTATGTCTAACTTTTAGACACGGTTATTTACAGTACGGATCCGCGACTGGGCGCACAGAAGACCCAAAGTGACCAGCAAGGGTCGCCATCGGCTGGCTTCAACAAAAATTGAATACCCTACGTCAGTCACCGATCACCCTCATACTCACGCGGTTTCAAAATTAATCTCGGCAAAAAAACTTGGGACAAAATCGAAAAATTCACGGTCGCCGTCGCGAAAAGGGAAAAAAACAAAAATTTCAATAAAAATAAGATTGAAAATATTGTAGAGAAGTGCTAAGATTTTAAAACTACGTGAAATTCCTAGAAACCGATATAAGTATATATATATATACAAAAACAAAAAAACAAAAAAAAAGCTTAAAGCATCGAAAATTTGTTGAAAAAGAAAAAAAAGGTGTGAAACTGTACCTATGAAGGTAGTGCACATATGTATGCGCATATATGTATAACATATACATACATAATTATATGTAGATAGGTCAGAATGCAAGAAATTAGTGGAATATTAGCCTAATCCGGGAATTTTTATATAGGTAATTCGTGAAAGTGGTAGTAGCAAAAAAAAAACAAAAAAAAAATTAAATTAAAAATTAATTTCGGAACTCGTTCAAACTCTCAAAAAAAAAAAACTTAATGGAATAAGAAAAGCAAAGTAAGTCAGCAATAAAGAAGCAGTTTAAGGCATTAAAAAGGAAAGAAACAAACTAAACCAAATAGTGAAATAATATAAACGTAAAATTTTAGTGGAAAATCTGGCTTTGTTTTGACCCAAAATTATATATATGTATATATATACAGATCTATACGTGTATATATATATATGTAGATATAATTACCGTAGGTCATGCGAAAACAAAATTTTATGTATACGCAAACACACATACATACACCCATGTAAATTTCATCAAAAGTGCATTCAAATCACCACCACCCTAGCAGATCTTCGCCAACACCACCAGGAATTCTACGAAAGGCCTTTCAGCGATTCCGGATGTGTGGGTAAGTCATTTAATTCCTAATTCGGAAATTTGTATATTCATATGTATGTGTATGTCTGCGTTAAATTTCTCCTAACCGGGGCGCAGAAATGTTTATTAATTACCCATAATGTTAATCCAAATCATTATGTTGTTTCTCCTTCCCGCTATATATTACGTGGTTGTTGTTGAGGTATAGGGTCGGCGTAAGCTAAGCAGGCAATCGTATAACACTTAATCCAAGCGTATAACAGTCGGCCGCCGACTATATTTTTGTTGCCATTCATGATGTACCCCTTGTTTCTGCTTAAGCCGTCCTATTGTTGTCCTCTCAGTGAGTTTGACGAACACACGTACATACACCTTGCTTTGCGTCAACGGGGCGGAATTCTAAAACCAGTTTTTTGTTGTTACATATATGCTATTGCAAAATTCACTTAGAGTTATTTTTAGAAAGCATGTTAATTTTCCTTGCGTTATGTTAATAGACAGAAGCAGACTATTTAGTGATAATGTGATGCGAGAAAAGAAAATAAAGTTACATGCGATATTTTTTTCCCGAATTTACGGCGAACTGTACATATCAACCCTAATTACTGGTTAAGCAGATTTTTATTTAGATAATTTAACAAAAAGGGATAGTTCATAATTAATTGAAATAATTGGAGTTAAATTTTATTTCCAAATTTGAATTTCGAACGCTCCTATTCATAGTATAGCTCTGTAAGACTTAGAGTATAAAAATTTTTTTTTTTTTGGTAGAATAAATATGTAAGTTCATCTGTACATCAGAATGTGCTAATTGCTTTTCTTATTTGTTGGTAATGTGGGTCGTTTAAAGTTGCACTGGGGATTTGGGGAAAATGAAGTGCTACCCGAATCATTGGAAGGGAGGGCGAAGACAAGCACCCGCAATCTAATTCCATCTATAGATACTCTTGACTTTCCATTGATTTTGACGTACAAGTAAGATCCGTGGCAGTTAGTTTTATGTGAACACAGTGTTTAATTTCAGTTCGAATTAGTAGGGTAATCCGGGACTCTGAAATCATTGTTTTGTAATGGGTACTGGAAGAAGCTATGTCAAGAACTCCCCCAGCCGGCTGCTAGCTAGTTTGTTGAAGGGTCCCGCCCCGACATAGTCCTTCCCAGAACGCGAAGACACAGCTTTTATTTTGGCTACCCAAAATTGCTCATTACATAACTGGCGCCCAACGTGGGGCCCTGGCCGAAGCTAGTGAAACTTAATAGGTTAATCCTACTACGAATAATCTCGCAAGGTCAGTCCCAAATTATGATGCTTAACTTGCTAAGGTTTATTTCTATGGTGAAATAAGGCTCACCAAGTTCGCTTCGAGAACGTGTAGGTCAAGGTTTTAGGAAATTATTGTGTTATAGCGCTTCTTTTCAATGGTGAACAATCTATATCGTTTTGCTTTTTAGATATTTATTTAATTATATGCAGGATTGGTGATCGGACAAAGTTTCGGCATTGACAGATGGAGTTTCCTGCTTATGAATTCGGATTTCAGGCATATCGGCCCGGAAACCTTCTGCCGCTTGAAACGGGACTCTTTTCGTTAATTAGTTTTCTGTCGTAATCTCCAATCGTCTATATATATTTATTGGCAACTAAAATAGTCCTTACTTGGAATTGTTGCTAAGGTTTTTCAACCTTGGGGATCAACCGTAAGGCCAATTTATTTGATTTGCTTATCGAAGTTGCATTTGGCCCGGATTGGAATTTGAGATTTAGGCATTGCAGTCCTAAATGCTCAACCCCGGGTGATCAAGATGACCCCTTTTAAAATGTGTTTTAAATTTTTTTTAATTCGATGGTTGAGATACTGCTACCTTGGAATACCATAATTGGCTACCCATTAGTGGGAAGACTGCCAATTTTGACCGGTTGCTAGTTACACAAGGCGGAGAATTTAGTTGAGAAGACGTGATCTCAATGGGAAGTCAAGTTAGGGTGAGCAAAATATTGTCTTTTGATTTTAAACGACCCCAGACGCATTACCGTGCAAAAGGAATAACATTCAGTAAATAAGTTTTCAATTGATTTTGAGTCTACAAAGGACCATATTAAGTTTTCGCACAATTTTTGGTTCAATTATATTTTTATATTTTTCCCCCTAAGTTGAGTCAGTTTGGCAATCTATTCAAACTTTTAAATATGGCGATTATGGTACGAAGTACCGAAAACTTGGCGGGTATGACAGTGGAAGCTTCCGCCTGCTCTTGTGCAATTTGCTTGCAAGAAATGCCCAATGGAAATGATTGCTGAGTTACTTGTTGCAATCATGTCTTTCACAAGCCGTGTATCGAGCGTTGGGTAACCGACTCACCTGACTGTCCTGTTTGCCGTAAACGCGTAAATAAACGAGATTTACAACCCATCAATCCCGAGAGCCGACCTAATGACAATACGGCCAGTACTTCTGCTACTGGTAGAAGGGACGCTCGCAATTCTGTGCGACAACAACGGTATAATACGCGAAGTTCGCGTAGATTGTATGAGGAAGTACACCAAACAGATATTCCTGAGCGGCTTGGAGAAAATGTCACGAACGCCCATTTGGGAAACCCTGGAACTGCACCCATGAATCTGTTGGAGTTGAACTCTCCACAGGAAAATACAACACATACTGCGAGGAGTACCGGAACCCGTCCCCGTAATAACGGACGCAACCAGCAAGCCGTTAATTATGATCGCATTGGCGACATGATCAACGAACCGGTAAATCGGTTGTTTGCCAACTTAAACATAAATAATGCTCGGATGGCCGCACAGGCTTATCCTAATTTACGTGATCCAACAGTTGAGGGCCATGACGTACCGAATATTCGATACGAGCGGCGTATCGGCTTTCTGAGTCCAGAGAAGATCACCATGTTAATTCAAAATTGGCAAGTGAAATTTGATGGCTCTTCGTCAGGACTTAAAGTGGAGGAGTTCTTGTATCGAGTACACACTCTAACAATGGAATGTTTAAATGGCGACTTCCAAGCCGTTTGTAGAAATCTTCCAGTATTATTGATAGGAAAAGCACGGGATTTTTACTGGCGTTACCATAAGGCGGTTCAGCTCATTAACTGGGACGAATTTTGTAATGCTTTGCGACGCGAGTTTAAGGATCACTGACCGGATTATGACATTAGGGAAGAAATCCGAAATCGAAAGCAAGGTATGTCCGAGACATTTGAGACTTTTTATTACTCGGTTTTGGAAAAGGTAGATAAAATGTCCACTCCATTGCTGGAAGAAGAGTTGATAGAAATCATTACGCGTAATTTACGGACGGACATCCGACATGAACTGTTGTATGTGCCAATTCGATCCTTAGCGCAATTGCGCCGACTGGTACAACGCCGAGAAAATTTGTTCTCCGATGAAGTTAATCGTCGCATGCCAACGATGCGTAACGTGCCAACTAGCTATCCTGTTCGTCAAGTGGCCGCCGTGGAACAATTCGCATTTGATCCTGACGAGGGAATAAATCATGTTGAAGCTCCGGTAATTCAGAATATCAGTGCTACTAACTGTTGGAACAGCCTGCAAGAAGGTCACCATTGGGAGGACTGCCTCGGGGAAAAAAAAGGTGTTCTGCTATGGTTGTGGAGCTGCGAATACCTATATGCCGAAATGTGAGACCTGCAGGAAGCGGAAGGAAAACTACAAGAGGGTTGCGTGCAGCAACACCCGGACGCAACCCGTGTAGGAAAGGACTCGGATTTAATCAAACAGGCCAGTTCTTTACCGGCTAGCTCAGTCGTTTCTCTACAAACTAATAACGAAAATCCGCCAAGTAAACCAGTAGGTGTATCATCTGGAAGCACGGCTGATGTTCAATTTGATTGCGAGGAGCGTGATTGCGATAACAATATAGCGATTTTGAAAAATGAAATTTCCAAAAATAAACCCAATTTGTATCCGGTTGTACCTTATCACATTAGGTTAGCAAATTACAACAAAGTTAGGACTAGAATTTTTTCGGAATGTCCAGAGTTATTAAATAAGAATAAAAAGATGACACGTTCAACCTTTCGACTTCGACGATTTTGGAAAGCAGTAAGAATGACAAAAGAGTTCTGAATTCTGCTATTTTGTGCAACCAAAGCAATTCACTATGCTATGCAAAAGTTAAATTTTGTGACTTTGAGGAACTTGGGTTATTAGACACCGGCGCAAATATTACTGTATCCCTTGAAAATATTTCGCCCAATAATGCAGAAACGGCAGAAGAGGAAAATGCATATCCACTAACTTATTTCAAAAACAACAATTAAATGCAATCAAAGCACTTTTCCCCAATTTCGAAAAACAAGGTCTTGGTCGAACCAGTCTCATTGAGCACCACATAGATATTGGAGAGGCTAAGCCAATCAAACAGCGGTACAACCCTGTTTCGCCTGCGGTCGAGAATCTCATGTTTAAAAAAGTTGATCGGATGCTCAGTCTCGGTATTATTGAGCCACCAATCAGTCCCTGGAGCTCACCGATGCATCTGGTTGTAAAGCATGGCAAGGTGCGCCGCGCCTGTGCCTGGATGCAAGGAAGTTGAACCAGGTGACACAGAAAGATGCCTACGCACTTCCCAACATACAAGGTATTTTCGCCCGATTGCCAAAGGCCAATGTCATTTCAAAAATAGATCTCTAAGACGCTTTTTGGCAAATTGGTTTGACCGCTGAATCTAAACCTTTAACCGCCTTTACAATACCTGGACGTCCCCTTTACCAATTCAGAGTAATGCCTTTCGAACTATGCAATGCGCCATCCACTATGTGTCGGCTAATGGACGACCTTATACCGGCTGATTTGAAACATTGTATATTTGGTTATTTAGATGACATTTGCTTAGTGTCAGAAAACTTCGAGACGTAAATTTCAAAAAGTAAATTTTGTGTAAAGTATTTAGGTTTCGTTATTGGAAAGGGCGGAATTGCTACGGATCCCAGCAAAATTGATTCCATCTTATCGTGGCCTGTACCTAAAACGTTAAAGCAAGTTCGAGGCTTTCTTGGTCTTGCCGGATGGTACAGAAGGTTTATTAGTAACTTCGCGGATGTAACATTTCCGATAACGCAGGTTCTGTCAACGAAAAAAAGATTTTTCGAAAAAATTCTTTTTGATTTGCGATGCAAGCGACTATGGCATAGGCGCAGTCTTAGTTCAATTAGCTGAAGATGGTGCAAAGAAGCCTATCGCATTCATGTCGAAAAGGCTTAACTCTGCACAAAGAAACTACAGCGTAACGGAGCGTGAATGCTTAGCGGCAATAGAAGCCATAGCGAAATTCCGATGTTACCTGGAAATGCAGGATTTTGAGGTCATCACGGACCATTCAAGTCTAGTTTGGTTGGTTTGGTTTTCTGTCAGTCATCGAAAAGGCAAAGAGAACGTCGTTCCTGATGCACTGTCTCGAATTCCGGAGGAAGTGAATCACCTTGAAGAATTGGGCCCCGAAATTGATTTGGAATCTAACCACTTCTCCGATCCCGACTACGAAGAGTTGAAGTCCCGGGTGATCAGGGAGCAAAGCAAGCTGCCTGATGTTAAGGTCGTCGATGGGTTTGTGTATCGTCGGACCGAACACGCCACAGGTGAGAGCGAACAGGAAAATCGATCGTGGAAACTATGGATTCCAAAACCCCTTCGGGCCGAGGTACTGTTTCGAGCGCATAATTCAGTGATTGCTGCACATGGAGGAATATTTAAAACTTTGAATCTTATCAGAAGGAATTTTTACTGGCCAGGCTTGACAAAGGATGTTCGGGAATATGTCAAAAGCTGCGAGGTGTGTAAAACCACCAAAGCCCCAAATATTATTTTGAAACCACCGATGGGAAAGCAAGCGGAGTCATGTCGGCCTTTTCAGCGGCTCTACATAGATATCTTAGGTCCCTATCCCAGGAGCAAAAAGGGTAACGTTGGCCTATAAATCGTTCTGGATCACTTTTCCAAATACCACTGCCTATGTCCTTTAAAGAAATTTAAGTCCAATATGATGCAAGACTTTCTGTTGGCCAACATATTCCATTGTTTCGGTGTTCCGGAAGTTATTGTCAGCGATAACGGTGTACAATTCAAAGCCACTGATTTCAACGCGTTTTTAACCAAATTGGGGATTCAGCACAAGTACACGGCGTTATATTCTCCCCAGGCCAATGCGTCCGAACGGGTTAATCGTTCATTAATTGCTGCGATTAGGGCCTATTTAAAAACTGATCAAACGAAATAGGATGAAAATCTTAGCAGTATCAGTTGCTCACTGAGAAATTCCGTGCACCAATCTATAGGTTGCTCGCCTTTTTTTGCACTGTTCGGCTTAAACATGATCACGCATGGCTCAACATACCAGCTCCTGAGGAATCTTGACTCGTTGGAGGAGGCAAGCTGTCCTTTATATAGAAAAGACCAAATGGCATTATTGCGCGCGGATTTGCGCGATCATAGCACGAAAGCATACGAGCGCAATGTGGCGCAGTACAATTTGTGATCCCGACCAGTAAATTTTAAAATAGGCCAAGAAGTATATAGAAGGAATTTTGCCCAAAGTAATTTTGAAAAGCGTTTTAATGCCAAATTAGCACCCTTGTTCATAAAAGCTCGAGTTTGCCAAAAATTAGGAAATAACTACTATATTCTCGAAGATTTACATGGAAAACCGATTGGTACTTTTAGTGCTAAAGACATTCGTCCTTAGTCGCCCTTTTCCCTCTAACTCTCCTCCTTAATCAATCGACAAGTTATCGGGTTTTGTAATGGTCGACTGGGGTTTCTTTTTATAAGAATATTTTGTTTGGTGCAAAGAAATAGTACGGGCAAGTTGCCGGAATTATTGCCGCAACATGTTGCTAATGTCTAACATTACTTCCTGTGAATGCATATTTCGCTGTTAGAATAGGAAAACGAAAAAAAGAAACAAGGCACTGAACAATAATCCAAGATTCTCGAAAATCGAAATAGATATAAGCAGGTTTTTGAGTCTAAATCGGTCTTTTCAACCGGACCACCACCCTGACCAGATCACTAGGAGCGAAATTTGTAAGTGAAACTCATTTCTTTTCAGCCAAAAGCAAGCAATTATGCCCAAGCCTATTAAGATGTAGCAATTAACTACAAATTTCAAATTTTGATAGGCTTTGGAGATTAATTAAACGCGCAAATTCGCTATCCGTTTGGATGAATAGGAGTTCCATTTATTTTGGGTTGGAGCATCTCCAAAAATTGTCTAAGTCCTTTGAAGCCAGGTAAATAAAACTTGCACCATTTTTTTATTTACGTACATATCGCACACGATCTTCAAAGGTGACGCAACTCAAAATTTGGCATTTTTGAAATTATGCACTAAAAGCGTACACAGAGCTTTTATTTACCTTTCAACAAAAGCTGGAGCAAGTTTTTGTTATAATTTACTGAAAAAACCGAAGGTCAAGTCTCCCTTGCCCATATGATTAGCATGCGCTAAGAAATAGTTTTCTGCATTTTCTGACGAACGTGTCATTTTGAGTTGTGACTCTTTTGAAGACGGTGCGCGATGTGTGCAAATATTATACCATGTCATAGACATTTGTGTATATGCACATACATGCGTACCAGCTCAAAAATTACATTCCCTATGTACTCACGAATTTGTATGTCTAACTTTTAGACACGGTTATTTACAGTACGGATCCGCGACTGGGCGCACAGAAGACCCAAAGTGGCCAGCAAGGGTCGCCATCGGCTGGCTTCAACAAAAATTGAATACCCTACGTCAGTCACCGATCACCCTCATACTCACGCGGTTTCAAAATTAATCTCGGCAAAAAAACTTGGGACAAAATCGAAAAATTCACGGTCGCCGTCGCGAAAAGGGAAAAAAACAAAAATTTCAATAAAAATAAGATTGAAAATATTGTAGAGAAGTGCTAAGATTTTAAAACTACGTGAAATTCCTAGAAACCGATATAAGTATATATATATATACAAAAACAAAAAAACAAAAAAAAAGCTTAAAGCATCGAAAATTTGTTGAAAAAGAAAAAAAAGGTGTGAAACTGTACCTATGAAGGTAGTGCACATATGTATGCGCATATATGTATAACATATACATACATAATTATATGTAGATAGGTCAGAATGCAAGAAATTAGTGGAATATTAGCCTAATCCGGGAATTTTTATATAGGTAATTCGTGAAAGTGGTAGTAGCAAAAAAAAAACAAAAAAAAAATTAAATTAAAAATTAATTTCGGAACTCGT
This sequence comes from Rhagoletis zephyria, assembly GCF_001687245.7. Lineage (NCBI taxonomy): Eukaryota > Metazoa > Arthropoda > Insecta > Diptera > Tephritidae > Rhagoletis > Rhagoletis zephyria. The sequence goes on along the minus strand of NW_016157348.1, from coordinate 80,677 downwards.
TCAAACTCTCAAAAAAAAAAAACTTAATGGAATAAGAAAAGCAAAGTAAGTCAGCAATAAAGAAGCAGTTTAAGGCATTAAAAAGGAAAGAAACAAACTAAACCAAATAGTGAAATAATATAAACGTAAAATTTTAGTGGAAAATCTGGCTTTGTTTTGACCCAAAATTATATATATGTATATATATACAGATCTATACGTGTATATATATATATGTAGATATAATTACCGTAGGTCATGCGAAAACAAAATTTTATGTATACGCAAACACACATACATACACCCATGTAAATTTCATCAAAAGTGCATTCAAATCACCACCACCCTAGCAGATCTTCGCCAACACCACCAGGAATTCTACGAAAGGCCTTTCAGCGATTCCGGATGTGTGGGTAAGTCATTTAATTCCTAATTCGGAAATTTGTATATTCATATGTATGTGTATGTCTGCGTTAAATTTCTCCTAACCGGGGCGCAGAAATGTTTATTAATTACCCATAATGTTAATCCAAATCATTATGTTGTTTCTCCTTCCCGCTATATATTACGTGGTTGTTGTTGAGGTATAGGGTCGGCGTAAGCTAAGCAGGCAATCGTATAACACTTAATCCAAGCGTATAACAGTCGGCCGCCAACTATATTTTTGTTGCCATTCATGATGTACCCCTTGTTTCTGCTTAAGCCGTCCTATTGTTGTCCTCTCAGTGAGTTTGACGAACACACGTACATACACCTTGCTTTGCGTCAACGGGGCGGAATTCTAAAACCAGTTTTTTGTTGTTACATATATGCTATTGCAAAATTCACTTAGAGTTATTTTTAGAAAGCATGTTAATTTTCCTTGCGTTATGTTAATAGACAGAAGCAGACTATTTAGTGATAATGTGATGCGAGAAAAGAAAATAAAGTTACATGCGATATTTTTTTCCCGAATTTACGGCGAACTGTACATATCAACCCTAATTACTGGTTAAGCAGATTTTTATTTAGATAATTTAACAAAAAGGGATAGTTCATAATTAATTGAAATAATTGGAGTTAAATTTTATTTCCAAATTTGAATTTCGAACGCTCCTATTCATAGTATAGCTCTGTAAGACTTAGAGTATAAATTTTTTTTTTTTTGGTAGAATAAATATGTAAGTTCATCTGTACATCAGAATGTGCTAATTGCTTTTCTTATTTGTTGGTAATGTGGGTCGTTTAAAGTTGCACTGGGGATTTGGGGAAAATGAAGTGCTACCCGAATCATTGGAAGGGAGGGCGAAGACAAGCACCCGCAATCTAATTCCATCTATAGATACTCTTGACTTTCCCTTGATTTTGACGTACAAGTAAGATCCGTGGCAGTTAGTTTTATGTGAACACAGTGTTTAATTTCAGTTCGAATTAGTAGGGTAATCCGGGACTCTGAAATCATTGTTTTGTAATGGGTACTGGAAGAAGCTATGTCAAGAACTCCCCCAGCCGGCTGCTAGCTAGTTTGTTGAAGGGTCCCGCCCCGACATAGTCCTTCCCAGATCGCGAAGACACAGCTTTTTTTTTTGGCTACCCAAAATTGCTCATTACAAAGCAGGCGAGCGAATCGCTTTTAAACACAACCGTGTGTTTATTCGCTACACTTGGTTTATGCGGGAGCGCAATAAAAGTGCGTGTGTGTGTTTTCTGCACTTGGTTTATGCGGGAAATGCAATACAAACGCTGCTCTTTGTTTATGCGCTTGTTCGCTTAAACATCCTTGCCCCCCTAGACGACTTGATAGTCTAGTGTAGGGATGCACAGCAGAGGTGCACGCAGTCGACGTCGCGGGAAAACTGCGAGCACGCGAGTGTGCTAGGCGAGGTGAAGTGAGCTGTATGGAAATGGCAGCGTATACATATTAACCACTACACACTTATTTTCAAGTAAAAATGCGTGTATGTATGTGTACTTTTGCGACAACTGAGTCAGTGTGGCATCAGGCCACCAGAAAAAGCCAATTTTTCCAAAACAAAAGCGCCAAGTTTTTATTATCATGTTTAATAATTTTTATGATTATGTAAAAAGTGTATATACATACATATCCACTTCCTCACGTTTTTATTAATAAATTAATTTCAATACATTTATAACAACGCAAAACATATTTAATTTACCTATTCCTCACATTTTATTCAGTAAATCAATTCCATCTTAATGTAGAATATTAGTGTATAATGTATACATACATACATATGTACCTATGCATTCGGTGTCCTTAAATTAAAAAAGCATCACTAAATAACGCACCAAGCATTGAATTCCAATTATTTTGGCTTTTTGGTTTCCCAAATGCACTAAATTTAGTGCAAAGTGCACGACCTTGGCAACAGTGAGCTGAGCACATCAATGCTCAAACAGTGATGCCAGACCAAGTATTGAGTAAATGCGCTATGTATATTTTTCTTTTAAAACAAAAGTTCTAATTGGCGAGGGTATTGATTTTTGGTTCTTACATAGAACACTGACAAGATTCACAAACTTATCTTAGGACTTAAATAATTAAAATAATCAACATTATTTGTAGACGAATATATTTGTGTTCGTATGAAATAGTAGCTTATGTCGGGAGGCTGGCTTTAGTAAAATGTACCATTTCCTATATTCTTTAAACCACAAGGAATTTTTTTATGAAACTTTATACGAATATTGACTTGCTAGCATCGCCATTAACATTACCGTCTTTTACGTTTATTTTCCAAGAGTTCTTCAACGACTCGGCGCCAGTGAGTCTTTCGCAATCGTATGCTGCGAATGGTTCATTATACTAAAGCCAGTCTTCCGACATAAGCTACTATTCTATACGAACACAGATATGTATACTTCCTAATAGGCTTGTAAAATGCCCAATACCCAAATCCCTCGCATGAGTTATTATCGGTAAAAAATTGGGTACGCTCAAATCTGGCATCGCTGCAGCAAGTACAGCGCCAGTGAAACAGTGTTGATATTTTAAGTACAATTGTACTTTTTTCAGTACAATTAATTTTAAAATGTACAAAAGTACAATTTGCCGATTTTAAGTACAATTTCAACATCAAAAATACTTTTTGTACCAAACGCTCAAATCTCTTCTAGCACTTTGATTCTTAATCCGTTTACATTTAAGTAAATGGATATACCCATGATAAAAACATAACAAGGTAAAACCATTGAGAGGCAGTCTGACGTTTGCCAACAATATAATTTTAAAATCAAAACTCAAACTCACACACACATTCTCATTTTCAATCTCAAACAACAACAATTGTGAACAATTTATTTTTTTTTTATTTTAAAATTTATATGATTTTAAAATGTTGGCAAACGTCAGAAAAAAATCATGGCCGACGAATTGAGAGAATGAATTTACCTTGTAATGTTTATATCATGGATATACCTATATTTCATATTTGCCACAAAACGAAATTATGAATTGTAATTTTGAATGTAAACGTGATTGTGAACAGTAATATTAGTGATGTGCGTTATGGTGATTGCGATTTCTTATCACCGAGGGGTGAAATATCCCTCATCGCTATTTATTTTGAAAAAATCTTTGGAAATGCAATTTACCTAATGGCGATCCTGCAGAAATAGAAGTAATTGAGCAATTCGGGGGTTGAAAGTAAAAAGATGTATGTAAATTCCATGCGTTGAAATTATAAATTTCCCTTGCGGATTTCCATTTTATCGATAGTGATCTCATTTTATGTTCATTAATATGAACTGACCTATTTAGTGTATTAATGTTTTATCATCATTGTCTTCATCTTTGACAAAATAACACGGTCACCCGGTATTTATTTTATTTTTTTAAATAATTTGAATTATTTTTTTTTATAAAATTGTAGCTCATTATCAAACAAAAACCTTGCAAATAAATCGAAACTTGAAAGAATGAAAAAAAACAACAAAGTTTCATAAAATTTTCAGTTTTTGTTCAGAATTTGTAGACATGTTTTGGGTTAACAATTTTGTAGCCCATTCATTCTAGTATAATAAGGTGCAAGTTTGAAGTGTCTAGAAAATACCATTGATTTTTAGAATTTTTCTGTTTGCGGTGTTGCGCACTTTCTTCCATATAACGAACGTTCGCATTTTATGTTACATGGATGAATGCGCCTGTAGCGTTGCTGTTTTTTATTCCAATATTTTAAATTAAGCTTTATTTTATTGGTTTTCTTAGACAATGATAAATGGTGTACACAAATTTCACTATGGAAAAAAGTGCAACACCTTCAACGAAAAAAGTTCTCAAAAATCTACGCGAATTGAATGTACTATCTCGATCATTTAAACATCTCGGATTCGCCCACCACTAAAAATTATTATTTAAATCTAAAGTATATATTAAATGATATTTAATATTTGCTTTAGAGATGAAATTTCGACAAATTTGTCTAAACAAAAATGTTAAGCGCATATGCTGAATGTGGAAGCGAGATTCTTCTGCTTGCATTTCTATGTTCATATCATTTATCAGTTTAAGCACATACGATTAAATGTAAAAAAAAATTTTTTAATTGCGGATCCGAAAGAAATATTTATCAGTTGCATTGAGTTACGCAAAAATAGTGCCGAAAATCAATCGATTGTGCTGAAGGTGCCGGCTGCTTCCGAAAGGGCCGAAAATGGCACAATGCACACTCATTTTTGTTGACTTCGTTTTCCCCTTCCGATAACTTTTTGCTTCCGCGCTTGCCCAGCACCGCTGTGCAAAGCTTTGCACGCGCAGTTGCCCGCGACACATATGTGCTGATTTGGGCATCCCTAGTCTAGTGGACTGTATCATAGGCCGCGGGTGATCCAGCTCGAAGGACCATATTAAGCTGAGGGAGAGCGGGAGACCAGGTTTAGAGTTGTGGGCGAGTTAGAGAAGTAGAGGACGTATGGATTACCTTTGCGAGTGTTTATGTATCGAACTCAATAAGCCCATAGAGAAAAAGAGGGAGATGCGCGAGCAGGCAGATGTAGCGGTAGCGCAAGATGTGACCCTGTTACCATTTATCAATTTGGGGGACTCCATTGGAGGAGTCATGCTCTAGCTGCTGTAGGCTTCTGTACAATGAACTGGGATTTATTCAGGGATGTATTCATGCAGAGCCCCTGTGTGGCTTGTAAGCCGTAGCTTACTATCATATCAAAAATTACTCCGGCAGTAGAGTGGGAGCGATGCTTAAAGCACCGTGTGATAGCCAAGCTGGGTTAGCGTTGACAATGGCTGGCCAGCGATTTATCACTTCCTTAAAATCAGCAACGAGAGGTTTGAGAATTGCATAAAAAATGCATATCCACTTAAGAACGAGAGAATCGCTTTTAAACACAAGTGCGTGAGTTTGTTCGCTGCACTGGGTTTATGCGGAAGCGCAATACAAGTGCGTGTTTGTGTTCGCTGCACTTGGTTTATGCGAGAAACGCAATACAAATGCGTGTGTGAGTTCGCTGCTTTTTGTGTATGCGGGAAATGCATATGTCGCTTAAACAGAGCGTTTTCGATAATACCGAAAGCTGTCAAAAGTTAGTAAAACTCCCTCCGCAACCATCCGTCGCATACCATAATACATGAGTTTGATCAATTCATACAGTTGGTATAACAAAATACAGATGGAAACACACATACCTTAGCCCTTTTTGGGCAGTTTTGTCATTCTGTCAGACAGAACATATTCTCCTTATCAAGCTTATTAATTGTATGATGAAATCTCAAAATACTGTAAGAACTACCAACACGTACACTGCCCGAAAAAAGTATTGGCACAGCGAATTTTGCACAATATGTGCACCAATCTATATTGTAATATTTTTCCGCTAATTTTTATAAAAATATGGTTTATTCTACAGCAAAAACCCAAAAAATATAATTACTAAACTTGGTGCAAAACTCGCGAAAATTCAATAAATTTGCATGCAAATTTTCAACTTTTTAATCAGATTTTTTTCGGATTTTCTTGAGTACCATTAAGTTGTGTAACTCATAAAATTCTAGTATAAAAAATGCAAGGTCGGAGTTAGTCAAAAATCGCATTGCTTTTGAGAATTTTTTTTTATAAAGGTGTTTTGCATCATTTCCATATAAAGTATTTTCGAAAAAAAAATTTGTATGGAAGACTGCGAGAAAAAAAAATCTGAAAATCAACGGTAATTTGTAAGAATTCTAAAAAATCTGATTAAAAAGTTGAAAATTTGCTGAATCTTTGCGAGGTTTAGAAATTATATTTTTTATGTTTTTTGTTGCAGAATTAACCATATTTTTATAAAAAATTCGCGGAAAAATATTACAATAAAATTTGTTGCATATATTATAAAAAAGCAGCTGTGCCAATACTTTTTGCCGGCAGTCTATGTATACTCTTTGCTAAGAAAAATGTCATGCACATTAAACAGGTAATAGCGATAGAGCAAACACAACAATACCATGTTTTCTGTTGTTGCTTGAGAAACCTAGAATGTCAAAACAGAACGAAATGTAAACACGCTCGACCAATCAAAAGCAACCAAAAGGACGCTAATGTATGTGTATATGAATGTAGCAAAGTTTGACAGTTAAGACTGCAGCCCTGCTGCCACTGTCTTGATGACATATACATACTGTACTTTTATATGTCGTCGATAATTTTGCAAAACCGCCCATCGACCAGTTGCAAACCCGCCTAAATCTCCGTTGTGGCAAAAATGAGATTTGGTAACCCTGAACTCCAGGCATCGAGATTTATGCATAAAAATAACAAAATCGTTATTAAAACAACACATTTGTAAAATAATAGCTAGAGAAAATGCCGCCTCTCAAGGCAATGCCTTCAAAGAAACCCCGTTTTTTCGCTCTCCTGTAAAATTTGAGTGCCATAAGATAGGCGGTTTTGCAACTGGTCGATGGGCGGTTTTGCAAAAACATCGACGATATATTATAAGATCAACGGCAACTCTATAATACAACCCTGTAAATATTTCTGCCATTACAATTTTATCAAGCTGATAGTTAACATGTTTTTATCTAAGAAATAAATCGTAAAATATCGACATAATCTAAGACTGAGACGATTATATCTCAAGTGTGGTATGCTACAAAATCAAAATGCCACACACCTCTAAGGAGCAAATTGAAAATACGCTTCGGTCAGCAGGAATAAAATTTCCACCCACAGCCACATTGGCGCAGTTAAAGCGTTTGTGTGACGATATTGTGGGGTCAGACGTTTCGAGCCTTGGTGAAGGTTTTGCCGAATGCCGAAATCGCCCATTTAAGTAGAGCCAATGCCGAGAATACTGTTACACGTGCAGAAAACCGTATGTACCCAGGCTGCCGATTTAAACGCTGAGTCTTCCGCCGCGAATGTCGAGACTCCTGCACTCAATTCGAATGACGAAACTGCTGCGCTAAATTGCGCGACTTTCGCTATAAATATGACGCCCCTTGCACTTATGCCGCCAATGCGGATACCGCTACAAAAAACACCAGAACTGCTGCTGCTGAGGAAGACGCCTGTATTTCCAATGATGCTTCCGCTACTTTAGAAAATGAGTTTCAATTGTTGCGAAAACGCCGCGAGATTTCGAAACTACAACGGGATATTCGGGAGCTGGAGCAGTAGTCAGCTCCAAAAAGCAAAAATCTTGTTTCATGGATATTGAGCATGCAGTGCCGAAACTTATCGGTGACAGCGACACACAGTCGATACATCATTTTTTAAACGATTTTGAAGAGTTGATGCGCTCCATACATGCCGATGAAAATTATAAGCTCTTAAACCTTCGCCGAATGGAACAGCACGTCCCTTTTTGATGACGACTTCAGCTTTAAGCTATGAAGAACTAAAATACGAACTTATCGAGGAATTTGAAATTTCCGTCAGCCGCCACGATATATACCGAGCGCTGGCAGAGCTACATTGGAACAAGAAGGAAGAAACATTGCATTCATACATATTGGCGATGCAATCCATCGCGAAGCAAGGAGGTATTGAAGAGATGGAAGTGATAAATTTCATTTTTGATGGTATAAGCGGCAGTGTCGCCGACATAAATTTGCTGATAACTGCGCAAACTTTAAGTCAACTTAGATACTTATCAATAGCCTAAAATGTTGAATACTGCTGTGGAACAAGCTGCTACTACCAACAAAGAGACATATGAAACACTTAAGTGCTACAATTGTTCCAAAAGAGGGCGCATAAAACCAAACTGTCCTTACCCTGCGGGCCCGGAAGGGTCGTGTTTTCGCTGTTGGCAAGTAAGCCATAATCCTCAGTCGTGCCCAAGTCCCCGGAAGATTTTAAAACCCATGAGAGAGCGAACAGTTGCTGCTGTACACTATTGGAAGAGCTACCGTCATGAAGTACAATCATTAAGTTTGGTAAGCATTGCCTTTTCACATAAGTCGGTGAGCAGCGCAGATTTCAATAAATTGTTTTCCCTTTTTGACACCGGCAGTCCAATTAATCTTATTACACTAAACGAGCAATTCTTGTATATATACATATATATTTCCATAGGGTTCTCAGAAACGGCTCTAACGATTTTGATGAAATTTTGTACACAGATAATGTTTTGGATTTTAAGGTTATCTGAATAGGCATTATCTCCGAGAAGACGCGCATAAGGTTGCCACCTGTTCGAAATTAGTTACAAATTAATTAAAACATCATAATATGGGTATCAAATGGAAGGCATTTTAAATATCCATTATTCAAAAATATGTTTAATAGGGTTGCCACCTATTTTGAATCGCATATTTATTTAATTTTTTGTTTAAAATAATAATATAAGGTTGCCACTTATTTTCGATTCTACACAATTTATATAAAACATCGCAATATGGATATCAAACGAAAGGTATTGTTGCAAACTTTGATCAGAAAATATTTTCCATCAGGGTGGCCACTCTTCCATGTAATACAAATTTTTATTTTGTTAATTTAAATCAGCATTTTTTTTTAAGTATACACAGTACATATACGCTCCTCAAGATATGTACCATACATTCCAGCGTACTTCGGAATAGGGTTGCCACCTAAATTTTGGAGTAAGAAATTTACTTAATAAATATCGAAATCCAAATTTTATTTTTTTACGAAATTTTTTTTTTAAAGCTATCCAAATTCTGGAAACTTTAAAAAGTATATGCACTCCGGGCAAAGCTCGGTCAACCTGGTACTTTTATAAAGCGGTCGTACGTGCAAAAATAAAACATAATCCATTGGAAGGCAGATATCGCGGTATTGGAGGACGTGATTTAAATATTATCGGTGAAGTTATTTGCACCATTGAATTTAAAAATGTAATTAACCCTTAAATGTATATTTTTGCAAAACTGCAACATACCATTCAAATGCATATCACAATAAAAATATAATTGTGTAAATCACAAACTGCAAGATATATTTTGCGCTATGGCAGCACTTTTTTTGATTTATTAGAATTTGCTGATGGATATATCATCATTTAATTTTAAGCCTTCAGGGGTGGCCCATGGGTAGTTAAAATGTCGTCGTGACGGGTTACACACTAACAAGCTGTGAAAATTGTGAAGTCTAAGACACACAATTGCTTTAAAAAATTGCACGCATAAATGCATGGTGTTTCAGATATTTATGCATTATTAGCCGTTTTTTTTTTTAAATAAAATCTTAAAAACAAAAATGTGGTGGTTTTTGTTTTCGTTTTCTGAAATTGTATGGGTATAGATTCCATATAAATTTTTTTCAAATAGGAAACNGCAGATATTTATGCATTATTAGCCGTTTTTTTTTTTAAATAAAATCTTAAAAACAAAAATGTGGTGGTTTTTGTTTTCGTTTTTTGAAATTGTATGGGTATAGATTCCATATAAATTTTTTTCAAATAGGAAACAAATCATGCATTTAAGGGTTAATGAAATTAAAGTCTATGATTTGCCAGATGATGAAATGACCGTGCCGATTATCCTCGGTCGAGATTTTCTTAAAGTTTTTGATATTCATTTAATAAAAACTAAATTTAAATATGACAAAAGTGACTTATTTTCGCCGAATAAAAATATCTGCACCTCACCACCAACTGACTTATTCAAAACTTTACGTCAGTTCAATCTTTTGGCTGAAAGCAAACTACCGAATATAATGGAAAAGCAATATGGTCAGACGTGAACGTAATAATAGGTTCGAACGAAAGTACTCATTCCGAATTACCAGACATATTTAAATAATACAGAAACTGTATGCAGTGCCGTAGAGTTAGACGTAAACTGTAAGCTAGAGCCAGACGGTAGGGCACAAATAATTACTTGGTTCATGAAGCCTATATTGAATCTGATAGTGTTCCTGTAGAGCCTTTTAAATATATGATGATGAAGATTCATCTAACCTATGACGTCCTGTTCCACTGCGCGCCTAGACGCCTATGCTTTTCTGAAAAGAATATTGTTCAGGATATTATAATAGATTTAGAATCTGATGGAATAATCAAATCGAGCAGTTCGCCATACGCTTCCCCTGTAGTCCTCCTTAAGAAGAAGAACGGGCAAACTCGGTTGTGAGTTGATTATCAAGGATTTACCAATTAGCGGTTCGCAACAACTACCCTCTACCTCTCGTCGATGATTGCATAGAGTATTTAGAAGGTAAAGAAATACTTTCAGTCCTGGATTTAAAAAGCGGGTAGCCTTTCTTAAGAAGAAGAACGGGCAAACTCGGTTGTGTGTTGATTATCGGGGATTGAACAAATTAGTGGTCCGCGACAACTACCCTCTACCTCTCGTCGATGATTGCATAGAGTATTTAGAAGGTAAAGAAATACTTTCAGTCCTGGATTTAAAAAGCGGGTTTCACCAAGTTGATATATCGCCAGAGTCAGTTCCCTATACTGCATTTGAAACGCCTAGTGGGCGATATGAATATTTAAAAATGCTGTTCGGGCTTAAAAATTCCCCAGCCGTTTTCCAATGTTTTAAAAGCAATATATTTAAAGATTCATTTGATGAAAAGAAGATGGTTGTGTATATGGATGACATATTAAAAATTTTGAGGATCATAAAATCATTTTACACATTATATTGAAAGAAATTCTTTATCGGGGTCTAAAATTTAATCTATCAAAATATAAGTTTTTAAGTTTTTCTATTATGAAATAGAATTTCTAGGATATTCCGTATCTGCGAGTGGTATTACTNCGATTATGAAATAGAATTTCTAGGATATTCCGTATCTGCGAGTGGTATTACTTTGAGTGAGTCCCATGTCAAAGACATCAAGAAATACCCCGTACCTTCCAATCAGAAAGACTTACACTCTTGTATAAGATTGCTTTCGTATTTCAGATGTTTTGTTCCGTCGATTTATAAAGTTGCTAGACCGTTACTTAATTTATTGAAAAAAAGGCACCGAATACAAATTCGACGAAAATTGCAGATTAGCATTCCATGAATTAAAAAGAAAGCTAATATAACCTCATGGGCTTGCCATTTATAATTCAGAGCGATCTACCGAATTGCGCTGCTATGCAAGTGCCACTGGCTTCGGCGCCGTATTATTACAAAGACTCAGGCAGTAGACAAGACTTGTGATAAAATATGTCAATACTATTTATTGATGTCCAGGTATGCGTCAGAAAGTTATAAAAAAAATTCTACAATGTACTATATACGCCATGTCTATTCCATCCCGACACATCGACCACTTTCGTCCCCTGCCGGCAACAAAATCGAAAAGGAAACATACCTATTTTAGTGGTACTTGGCTCTTTCACAAAGTTCGTGAAGCTATATATAAGGGCAAATCTAAAAAATAGGTACACTTTCAAAAAAAAAATTGAATTTTTAAATTTGTAGGCACACCTATGTATTATATATAATTTTATTCGTAATCTCTTAATAAATCGATTAATATAAGTGTAATTCATTTTCATCACGTGCTTCAAAAGTTAGACGAGGAATAAACATGAAATAGAAAACAAAAGAATAAGCTAGGTGCAAATTACGCTGTTCAAGTTGTAAACTTTGAGCAAAGATTTTGAAAGTTGAACTCACATAATTGGGACGTTCTAAATTCAATGGCATGCCCCGTTTAACCAGATTGGCTCCAGTTTTCGAGATGACGGTACTTGAAAATATGATTATATTTTAACTATTTTATAAATAACTCCCTCAGTTTTGAAGTTATTTTACTAAAATTTTGCACATAATAGTTTTTTAATATTACCTTAATTATTCCTTAAAATTATCGAAATTGGTTCACATTAACATATAGCTTCAATACAACTGATTACTAAGATATGTGTTTTTGCGCTATAACTCTAACTTCATATCTAATTAATAATAAATTGTATGCGTGCTATATGTTAAATTGAACCTATACTAAATTTTAACCTGTTTAATTGGAGGAGTTATAACGCAAAACAACGTCTCTGATCAATCAGTTGTATGGGAGCTAGATGTTTTAGTGAACCGATTTCGATGATTTTATGAAACAGCGAAGGTAATATTAAAAATCGGTTATGTGCAAAATTTTAATAAAATATCTTCAAAACTCAGGGACTTTTTTATAATATAATTAAAATTTAAGCAAAGTTTCAAGTACCGCTATCTCGAAAAGTGGAGCCAATAGAGTAAAACTGAGGACGCCATTGAATTTAGAAGGCTCAAATTAAGTAATACCAACTATCAGAACATTTGTCGAAAAAAAGGAACTTTGATACCACTCTCGAAATATTCTGACTAAAAGAAGGAGCATCATTAAAGGTACTAAATGGGGGTTTTCTCACACCGCTAGAGAACATTTTTTTGACGTATTTTACAGGTATATGCAACGTTATAAGGACTACCAGTTATAGAAAGATTTAGATTGTTTCGACGTATTTTCCAAATGTGCCTTCAATTAATGTGTTTTTGGAATAAAAATTACACTCAAGATCGCAGAATATTTTATCTTTAAAAGTTAGTTTATTCTGAAAGCACGCCTCTTCCTAAGATATCAAATTATTCGTAATTGTTTGTAGAATAAAATACATACTTAAAACGTTCTAAAATTAAATGCTTCAAAACCTATGCGCGATAAACCAAAAATTTTGAAAATTGTGAAATGCAGAGTTACAGACTTTGAGTTACTTGCCATTTCGTTATTTTTTAAGGCACACTGTTCTTACCTACTACATATGAATTGTACACATAAGTGCTAAATGCCCATTTAATTTCAAATCAGAATACGGAGTGCTTCAAAAGTTATGACATAATTAATTGTGCCCCTCTTAAAAATTACATAAAAAATTCACTTGTTTTCATTATTTTTTTGTTTATTTATACACCTATAATTCAAAAGTTATGCAGCAAATTGATCAAAATTTTTTTTTAGGCTTCAAGTATACGTCAATGAATTATATCCAAAAGCAACCAGCTGGATTTAGTTTACAACAGTGAAAATAAAGCTAAATAACACAAAGGTTACCTGTTGTTTAGATTTGCCCATATATGTGCTTGATAAATACTTTAATTACACAGTGATACAAAAATAAACAAAAAAATATGCAGGGGTTCTCATATAGAAATTATGTTTTGTTATAGCCCATAGGACACGACTATACTTACAGCTGATTTCTCAGTTGATTAATAACTATAAGTTAACGATTAATTAGTAAATCAATAGTTAACTGCCCAATGTTGGCGAATCAACTATGAGTTAATCAGCTATTAAGTACACTGAGAAACTGACAAGAGATAATCCTTTGACTAGAATTAAACATCCACTGAGAAATCGGCTGTTATAGTTTTTCTCCGTCAATTCGTTTATTTTATTAAATATTTTTACTAACAAATATAATAAAACTTTGGTATTCTTAAATTTATGTTGCTTTTTGGACCAATTTAAAATTTATTTCTCTGTTAAAGACCTTTATAACAAAGAAAAAAGCTTGAAAATCGGCTGGAGAAGGGCTTAGTATTGGTCTTTTAATGGAAAAAAATTAAATTCTTCAAAAAACTTTTATTTGATCGTGAGGCAATAAAAATAATTTGTTTGATCTTTATAAAAAGGTACATAAAATCAGTTTTCCAAAAGTTATAAGTCAATTAAAATGGAATAAGAAATGGCTTAGTAATGCTTTATTTAGTGATAGTAAATTTATCTGTGTTTTCCTTTTCGTCATTTGTTATAAAAAATTGCCGTCGGTAATCAGTTCCCGTATTTGTGGACCGACAAAAATACCAGCTAAAAATATAATTTAATTTTGTTTCAAATCATGTAAAAAATACCGTTGTACGTTCTTTCAATTTCGCGTAACTTATTCGTGGAAAAAACTGTTCTAAATATTTGAACGTTGGGCCATTTTTGTGAAGTGTTTTTACAAATTGCTTTATTAAACCCTGTTTAATATNTACCCTTGTACGTTCTTTCAATTTCGCGTAACTTATTCGTGGAAAAAACTGTTCTAAATATTTGAACGTTGGGCGATTTTTGTGAAGTGTTTTTACAAATTGCTTTATTAAACCCTGTTTAATATGCAGCGGTGGTAAAATAATGTCCGTTAAGCTGGGGTCACACGATTTGTACATTTGGCTAAAAATTTGTTAAATTCATAGACAAATCATGTGAACGCTAAATTGCATTTGTCCTTTATCAGAAAAGCCAAACATTTGCCTTCTTGTGGCAAATGAAAAACAACCCTGGTGGCCAAATCGTGTGAACGCAATGCTGCTACATAAGCCAAATAAAAATTACGCAAATGACCAAATATCTGATTTGCCACTTGATGACAAATGCCAGTGACAAATATACAAATATTGTTGAGCGGTATTGCCATTTCGTGCTTGTGAGCCTTTGTGCTGTCCAATTTTGGTAAAATTTTTATATTTAATATAATATACATGTCCGAAAACTACCGAAAAACATCACGGTATTTGAAAACAATGATTTTAAAATATTTGTTCAAGATGAACATTTGAAAACATGTACATATACGTATTCGACAGTAGCTGAGTGTGCAGAGAAGCGTGCGACTTTCATGAGCTCCCAGGTTCTTATGCCGGCAGACGAACATATTAAATAAGTATTTATAAAAGTATAATTAATTTCTGAGTATAATTAACTATGAAAAAGCATATGTGAAGTTCAGAATGAAAAATTTCAGAAAACCAACCGGAAAAGTACTCGTTTCACAACCCTTCGTGGCACTTTTCTATTCACCTTTACTTCAGTTTTCGGATCTCTTTCCGCAGTTTTTGCTGGCTATACACATATACATACAAGCATATCGTCGTATAAAGTACAAAACCGCGTATCGTCATTCTGCAAAATCGCGTAACTGACATTTGCTGGCACAAATTGGATTTGCTTACAGAAGCTGTTGGCTCAATCCTTATCCATTCGTCCTGAAATATACTATCCAGAAATGCGATTGCTTTATAAAAAAGAGAGCCATTTTGAAATATGAGTGTTTTTACTATCTAGACAATAATTTATGCAACCTCACATAGGCAGCTTTGCATTTTGTTGATACGCGGTTTTGTACTTTAAACGGCGATATACAGATTATTAAAGACGATCTAATTTACACTGTGTGACAAAANGTGTTTCAAAAAAAATATTTACATAGTTTTTTCGAGGTTCACACTTGACCTACAGGTCTATTCATGCAGTAAAATCTGAAAACAAAATTAATTTTAGTATAACAAAGTGCAGGATTGAAGTTGATAAAAATTGCGTTGAGTTTTGGCAATTTTTTCCCTTGACAGTTTCGAACATATTTTGAAAGATTTCTGCAACCTTGCGGAGTGCTGCCAGCTTTTCTTTTTATCACATCACGATGTAGCGAACAAATGTGGCTCGTTCCAGAAATGCTACTTGGGATAAACCCATGTCACAAACGTGTTGGAATAATGAACCATGTATCGTGTTTCTGTGCGTTATTATCTACTTACTCGTACATGTAAAAAGTCCTAAATATACATACATATTTTAAAGGAAAAAAATCAAACTTATTTTTAACCGATTTCACAAAAAGGCGAAGGCTATCAAGTATCAATTCGCCGGAATATTTTTTTTACGTATTTTACCGCATAACTTTGGACCACGTTAACCGATTTCTATAATTCTTTTTTTAAAGGAAAGGTGTTACCCCACAGGTTCCATACTAATTTGGTTTAAATCCGATCATTGGATCATGAAGAAATTAACGATAATCTTAAATTTTTTATATGAGAATTGAAGTCGGTTTTGTTTTTTGCTTAAAAATTAGTTGTCCATTTATTTATGAATGATGGGGTGAACAGATATGATTTTGTTTTGCATCGTGCTATGTTTTATACGATAGTAACCGTGCAAAGGCCGCTAATGAGGTGGCTAGCCAAAGGCAGTAATGACGCAAAGTGATACTGTCGTTATCTCAACTTCGACCCGTTTGTGGCTCGGGTTATATTTGATTAATTGAGCCAAAATTTTTAGGGAATTACTTTTTCAATAAAGGTAACCATTTCAAGGGGTAGCACCTGCAAATTGCCGATTTTCAAAAATAAGGGCCACTTTAATGTACATATATAAGAACGAAGCCTAAATAAGAGCTAATCCAATCAAGAAACTTTGAATGGAAACCCAGACAAGCTAGTTTAGCGATCAAAATTATATGTGAGACCTTGTCAAAAGTCGGTATATACAGTATCGACTTGGTACCCAGACTCGAAACTCGCAAGGCAATCTTCGGTAAAGATAGTGAGATTTGAGACGGTAGATCTTCCTTTGACAAAACCGTGCTGGTTCAGGCAAATGACATTCTGGACAGCGTGCCACATTTTATCCTTGACAATACTTTCAAAAAGTTTGGCAACTGTGGTTAATTTAGCTATTGGTCTATAATTCGAGATATCATTTTTGTTTCCACTTTTGAGAATTGGAGTAATATACGTTTTTTTTCGAATCACTAATGAATGTTCCCGAAGAGATGGATAAATAAAAAATTATTGTCAAAGGTCTAATAAGAGCCACACAGTTTTTGAACAGAAAAGGAGATAGCCCATCCGCATCTGTTTGCGTCGATGCCTTAAGGTTTAAGATGCCCTTTGAAACATCCTCTTCTGTTAATGACAGAGAACCGAAAGACTGACATGATTCAGAAACATCGCTACTAACAACGTCAACTGTGTCAGTCTCGGATACAAAATTTTCGCTAAACAAGTCTGCAAAAAGATTCGACGTATCTTGGGCATTATAAGCATTCTTTTTTTATAAAATATCGAACATGGAATATTAGATTTCTTTTTTTTTCGATTTAATGAAAGACCAGTGTTGAGGACATGAATGCAAATAGATTGACAAACTAAGATTCCATTTACTTACCTCAATTGAAATATGTCCATATAACACTTACCTTTTCATTTTGTAAATTAAATACTTATCGTTTACACCACACCCTGTATATTGAACTATGTAGCGAACCGTACTACGATTGTGACCAAACATTATTTATATATGTAAAGAGTAGGCTGCCTAATAGCGAAGCGAGAGGCTTATTTTTAATCGTTCGCTACACCTCCCCGAAGACGAACCTCAAACCACTCTCTCGTTAATAGCTATTAGAGGGCTGCATGAATTCATTCAAACTTCTAGCCAAACCGAGTACAGTAGATTTGAATACTTTACTTCACATACAAATACTCAGCGTTTGGAATTTTGTAAGTTATGAATATACATTTTGTTTTATATTTTCTATCTTCAAATGGAAGAATGTGAATGAATGAAAAAACATTCAAATCATTCAAACTCATTTCGGTAAAAGTTTTTTTCTACAAACAAGTTTTTTCGTATGTAATAGGAGCGCAGCAATACATACATACATACATTGTTTGTTTGTACATATGTTCATAGAAAAAATATTTTTGGATATTCATACAAAAAATTGTCATTTATTTCAATTCAATTTATTTTCACTTTGTTTGAATATTGTGATGTCGACACAAATATCAGAACAGCTATTCTCTCAAATTCAAAAAAATTTCAAGCCAAAATCATTCATTCGTTTTGTATATGAATAATTCAAAATGCCGTTTTGAATGCATTCATGCAGCCCTCTAATAGCTATTAAACTCATTTTGTAAACTTTAAATAATTAAAGATATTGAAATCGAAAAACAAACTCTTTTATTTCAAAGGAAATAAACTATAATTATTTTATTCGCCAAAGCGCGAACAACCAGAAAGCTTTGGGGTTGGTCTTTATATTCTTTTCGAAATTACTAACGTAGCTGTTACGCAGGAACTGCTCAAGAGTCTTTAAATCAAACAGACAAGATTTGTACATGTCATGATAATGTACATATATTCTTGGATAACTTAAATTTTGTATACAATCTATTGCAGCGATTTTTTAGTCGTTTAAGCTCTGCATTGTACCATGGTAGCCTATATCTTTTTTTAGAGAAAACTGGGATATGTTTAAGACACAGGTTATGCAACTTCGTTTTAAAAAGTTGCCTGGTTCAAGACCACCGTGAATGCTTTATTTAGCGATGATAAGTATATCTGTGTTTCCCTTTTTTCCTAGAAATGTTTTCGTTTCGGTTGTTTTTATTCAGTTTAGTACCTATGGCTCTCCTGCTATATGTTTTTTTTTTTTACTTGATCTTACACAACTCTTCCTAGGGCCATCGGAATGCTCTCGTTGTACCTCTCTTTGTAACAGAGTAGGTGGGTTTATTTAATTATTGCATATCGAGGGCGTATATTCAATACCTTCTATCTGCACTTTTCACAAAAATGAGATTCTGATATAAAAATCCACCTAAGACTTAACTGTCATCGGTGATATTAATGCTGGCCTTGTATAACGCTCGACAGAAGAATTTACTTTTAAATTACAAAGTCAGTATTAACATCGGTGATGACAGACAGGTAAGTCCCAGATGGGTTCTAACACTTCAAGGTAGTTTTTGTGAAAATTGCAGATAAAGGGTATTAAATATCTTCTTCTTCTTCTTTTTTGGCGCTGTAACCGCCTAAGCGAAGAGCTGGAGCGTCGGTGTCCATTCGAACGACATGACCAGCCACGAAGCCGCTGTATTTTAATTCGCTACACTATGTCCATATCGTTGTAGAGCTCATACAGCTCATCGTTCCATCGTCTGCGGTACTCGCCGTCGCCAACGCGTAAAGGACCGTAAATCTTCCGCAAAATCTTTCTCTCAAACACCCCAAGAGCCGCCTCATCGGATGTTGTCATTGTCCATGCTTCTGCGCCATATACCAGCACAGGCATGATGAGTGACTTATAGAGCGTGGTTTTCGTACGTCGAGAGAGGACTTTATTGAATATTGATATTGAATATTGGTAGTGAATATAAGCCCTCGATATTATAATCTTCTTTTATTTTTAAGATTTGAAGGCAGTGCTTTTAGACAACAGTGGCTTGTTTCCAACAGTCCTATTGGCTTACGCTACTGATATCAAAGAAGTATGGCTGAAATATTAAATGTTATAAGTTACAAAATTCACAAACGGCTAATTGTAGCAGATTTATTTTGGTAACACAAAATATCTATGCTATTTTTGTGAATGGGACAGTCGAGTAACTAACCTGCACTACGTTCAAAAAGATTTGGTTCCACCTACGTCATTTGTAGTTGGTGAAATGAATAGTATAAATATTCCTCTAGTTAATCTAAAGCAGGGATCATACGATTTGTACATTTGTACACAAAATGCCAAATTTAGATTTGTCCACATTTTCGCATTTGGATAGTGATGTACAAATGATTTGTTTTGCGATCAGACGATTTGGCTGCCAAAGATCCAAATGATTTGGCACACATTTGCGCACAGCAGTAAAGCGACAAATATTGTCCACATTCATTCACACGATTTAACCATTTGGTCATAAATACTTAAACGGCTGATCCGGTGTCAACCATACTTTTGCATTTATAATTTCGTGAGATTTGAAGTGAAATAAACAAAAATAATATATACGCACAGGTACTCAGAATTTTGAATACACCCTCAAAATCTGGGCTGAAGGTAAAAAACGCGTTTTTCATAGGTTGAAGCATATACTTTCTCGTAACTTTATTTCTGTTTGCCCGATGAAAAATACTTACATATTCCATTTAAGAGAAAACATTTCGTTTTTACAACCATTTATAAACGGTTAATTTGTCTTGAGAAATGGTTTAGCAATATAACAGAATACTCGAAAAGTTTTAATTTTTTTATTCTAAATGACGTCTTGTCCGGCTATTTTGTTCACTAGTATATAAATATATATGTATATGCAGACCCCATCAAACCATCAATAAAATTTATCCCATGATGTGATATCTCACTTAAATTTTAGTACTAGAAAAAGTGCAGAACATATTGGTCAAAGTCGAATATCTCAGTCAAACCGTAATTGATTTTCAAAACTTATAGCTAATTAAAAAAAAAAAAACTGCTTAG
>NW_016157348.1:51997-60267 GCF_001687245.7 Rhagoletis zephyria | reverse complement strand
TTTTGTTTTTTGCTTAAAAATTAGTTGTCCATTTATTTATGAATGATGGGGTGAACAGATATGATTTTGTTTTGCATCGTGCTATGTTTTATACGATAGTAACCGTGCAAAGGCCGCTAATGAGGTGGCTAGCCAAAGGCAGTAATGACGCAAAGTGATACTGTCGTTATCTCAACTTCGACCCGTTTGTGGCTCGGGTTATATTTGATTAATTGAGCCAAAATTTTTAGGGAATTACTTTTTCAATAAAGGTAACCATTTCAAGGGGTAGCACCTGCAAATTGCCGATTTTCAAAAATAAGGGCCACTTTAATGTACATATATAAGAACGAAGCCGTAAGCAGTTTTTTTTTTTTTTAATTAGCTATAAGTTTTGAAAATCAATTACGGTTTGACTGAGATATTCGACTTTGACCAATATGTTCTGCACTTTTTCTAGTACTAAAATTTAAGTGAGATATCACATCATGGGATAAATTTTATTGATGGTTTGATGGGGTCTGCATATACATATATATTTATATACTAGTGAACAAAATAGCCGGACAAGACGTCATTTAGAATAAAAAAATTAAAACTTTTCGAGTATTCTGTTATATTGCTAAACCATTTCTCAAGACAAATTAACCGTTTATAAATGGTTGTAAAGAACGAAATGTTTTCTCTTAAATGGAATATGTAAGTATTTTTCATCGGGCAAACAGAAATAAAGTTACGATAAAGTATATGCTTCAACCTATGAAAAACGCGTTTTTTACCTTCAGCCCAGATTTTGAGGGTGTATTCAAAATTCTGAGTACCTGTGCGTATATATTATTTTTGTTTATTTCACTTCAAATCTCACGAAATTATAAATGCAAAAGTATGGTTGACACCGGATCAGCCGTTTAAGTATTTATGACCAAATGGTTAAATCGTGTGAATGAATGTGGACAATATTTGTCGCTTTACTGCTGTGCGCAAATGTGTGCCAAATCATTTGGATCTTTGGCAGCCAAATCGTCTGATCGCAAAACAAATCATTTGTACATCACTATCCAAATGCGAAAATGTGGACAAATCTAAATTTGGCATTTTGTGTACAAATGTACAAATCGTATGATCCCTGCTTTAGATTAACTAGAGGAATATTTATACTATTCATTTCACCAACTACAAATGACGTAGGTGGAACCAAATCTTTTTGAACGTAGTGCAGGTTAGTTACTCGACTGTCCCATTCACAAAAATAGCATAGATATTTTGTGTTACCAAAATAAATCTGCTACAATTAGCCGTTTGTGAATTTTGTAACTTATAACATTTAATATTTCAGCCATACTTCTTTGATATCAGTAGCGTAAGCCAATAGGACTGTTGGAAACAAGCCACTGTTGTCTAAAAGCACTGCCTTCAAATCTTAAAAATAAAAGAAGATTATAATATCGAGGGCTTATATTCACTACCAATATTCAATATCAATATTCAATAAAGTCCTCTCTCGACGTACGAAAACCACGCTCTATAAGTCACTCATCATGCCTGTGCTGGTATATGGCGCAGAAGCATGGACAATGACAACATCCGATGAGGCGGCTCTTGGGGTGTTTGAGAGAAAGATTTTGCGGAAGATTTACGGTCCTTTACGCGTTGGCGACGGCGAGTACCGCAGACGATGGAACGATGAGCTGTATGAGCTTTACAACGACATAGACATAGTGCAGCGAATTAAAATACAGCGGCTCCGCTGGCTTGGCCATGTCGTTCGAATGGACACCGACGCTCCAGCTCTGAAAGTATTCAACTCGGAACCCGCTGGTGGTAGCAGAGGAAGAGGGAGGCCCCCACTGCGATGGAAAGATCAGGTGGAGAAGGACTTGGCTTCACTTGGCGTTTCCAATTGGCGTCAGTTGGCACAGAGGAGAAACGACTGGCGTGCTTTGCTGAACTCGGCCAAAATCGCTTAGGCGGTTACAGCGCCAAAAAAGAAGAAGAAGAAGATATTTAATACCCTTTATCTGCAATTTTCACAAAAACTACCTTGAAGTGTTAGAACCCATCTGGGACTTACCTGTCTGTCATCACCGATGTTAATACTGACTTTGTAATTTAAAAGTAAATTCTTCTGTCGAGCGTTATNTTGGCTGGTCATGTCGTTCGAATGGACACCGACGCTCCAGCTCTTCGCTTAGGCGGTTACAGCGCCAAAATAGAAGAAGAAGAAGATATTTAATACCCTTTATCTGCAATTTTCACAAAAACTACCTTGAAGTGTTAGAACCCATCTGGGACTTACCTGTCTGTCATCACCGATGTTAATACTGACTTTGTAATTTAAAAGTAAATTCTTCTGTCGAGCGTTATACAAGGCCAGCATTAATATCACTGATGACAGTTAAGTCTTAGGTGGATTTTTATATCAGAATCTCATTTTTGTGAAAAGTGCAGATAGAGGGTATTGAATATACGCCCTCGATATGCAATAATTAAATAAACCCACCTACTCTGTTACAAAGAGAGGTACAACGAGAGCATTCCGATGGCCCTAGGAAGAGTTGTGTAAGATCAAGTAAAAAAAAAAAAAACATATAGCAGGAGAGCCATAGGTACTAAACTGAATAAAAACAACCGAAACGAAAACATTTCTAGGAAAAAAGGGAAACACAGATATACTTATCATCGCTAAATAAAGCATTCACGGTGGTCTTGAACCAGGCAACTTTTTAAAACGAAGTTGCATAACCTGTGTCTTAAACATATCCCAGTTTTCTCTAAAAAAAGATATAGGCTACCATGGTACAATGCAGAGCTTAAACGACTAAAAAATCGCTGCAATAGATTGTATACAAAATTTAAGTTATCCAAGAATATATGTACATTATCATGACATGTACAAATCTTGTCTGTTTGATTTAAAGACTCTTGAGCAGTTCCTGCGTAACAGCTACGTTAGTAATTTCGAAAAGAATATAAAGACCAACCCCAAAGCTTTCTGGTTGTTCGCGCTTTGGCGAATAAAATAATTATAGTTTATTTCCTTTGAAATAAAAGAGTTTGTTTTTCGATTTCAATATCTTTAATTATTTAAAGTTTACAAAATGAGTTTAATAGCTATTAGAGGGCTGCATGAATGCATTCAAAACGGCATTTTGAATTATTCATATACAAAACGAATGAATGATTTTGGCTTGAAATTTTTTTGAATTTGAGAGAATAGCTGTTCTGATATTTGTGTCGACATCACAATATTCAAACAAAGTGAAAATAAATTGAATTGAAATAAATGACAATTTTTTGTATGAATATCCAAAAATATTTTTTCTATGAACATATGTACAAACAAACAATGTATGTATGTATGTATTGCTGCGCTCCTATTACATACGAAAAAACTTGTTTGTAGAAAAAAACTTTTACCGAAATGAGTTTGAATGATTTGAATGTTTTTTCATTCATTCACATTCTTCCATTTGAAGATAGAAAATATAAAACAAAATGTATATTCATAACTTACAAAATTCCAAACGCTGAGTATTTGTATGTGAAGTAAAGTATTCAAATCTACTGTACTCGGTTTGGCTAGAAGTTTGAATGAATTCATGCAGCCCTCTAATAGCTATTAACGAGAGAGTGGTTTGAGGTTCGTCTTCGGGGAGGTGTAGCGAACGATTAAAAATAAGCCTCTCGCTTCGCTATTAGGCAGCCTACTCTTTACATATATAAATAATGTTTGGTCACAATCGTAGTACGGTTCGCTACATAGTTCAATATACAGGGTGTGGTGTAAACGATAAGTATTTAATTTACAAAATGAAAAGGTAAGTGTTATATGGACATATTTCAATTGAGGTAAGTAAATGGAATCTTAGTTTGTCAATCTATTTGCATTCATGTCCTCAACACTGGTCTTTCATTAAATCGAAAAAAAAAGAAATCTAATATTCCATGTTCGATATTTTATAAAACAAGAATGCTTATAATGCCCAAGATACGTCGAATCTTTTTGCAGACTTGTTTAGCGAAAATTTTGTATCCGAGACTGACNGAAATCTAATATTCCATGTTCGATATTTTATAAAAAAAGAATGCTTATAATGCCCAAGATACGTCGAATCTTTTTGCAGACTTGTTTAGCGAAAATTTTGTATCCGAGACTGACACAGTTGACGTTGTTAGTAGCGATGTTTCTGAATCATGTCAGTCTTTCGGTTCTCTGTCATTAACAGAAGAGGATGTTTCAAAGGGCATCTTAAACCTTAAGGCATCGACGCAAACAGATGCGGATGGGCTATCTCCTTTTCTGTTCAAAAACTGTGTGGCTCTTATTAGACCTTTGACAATAATTTTTTATTTATCCATCTCTTCGGGAACATTCATTAGTGATTCGAAAAAAAACGTATATTACTCCAATTCTCAAAAGTGGAAACAAAAATGATATCTCGAATTATAGACCAATAGCTAAATTAACCACAGTTGCCAAACTTTTTGAAAGTATTGTCAAGGATAAAATGTGGCACGCTGTCCAGAATGTCATTTGCCTGAACCAGCACGGTTTTGTCAAAGGAAGATCTACCGTCTCAAATCTCACTATCTTTACCGAAGATTGCCTTGCGAGTTTCGAGTCTGGGTACCAAGTCGATACTGTATATACCGACTTTTGACAAGGTCTCACATATAATTTTGATCGCTAAACTAGCTTGTCTGGGTTTCCATTCAAAGTTTCTTGATTGGATTAGCTCTTATTTATACAATAGGCACTGCGCTGTAGCACTGGAAAATACGTTTTCCCGTTACTTCCCTGCGAGCTCTGGAGTCCCCCAAGGTAGTATTCTTGGCCCCCTTCTGTTCATCATTTTCATTAATGATATAAGTTCCTGTTTCTTATTCTCGAAATTTCGAATGTATGCAGACGATCTCAAAGTTTATTCTGTTATAAAAATTGCTGAAGATAGGCATCTTCCCTTCAATCTGATCTTAATAGAGTAACGTCTTGGTGTGAGATAAACTGTCTTAGTGTGAATATTAATAAGTGTTATCACTTGGCTTATTCCAGACAGCTGAATACAATTAATACCATATACGATATCCGGTTGCCTTCTTAAATCAGTAGCCCAGAGCAAAGATTTAGGAATTTACTTCGACTCGAAGTTGACTTTCAATAGCCATANAGGCATCTTCCCTTCAATCTGATCTTAATAGAGTAACGTCTTGGTGTGAGATAAACTGTCTTAGTGTGAATATTAATAAGTGTTATCACTTGGCTTATTCCAGACAGCTGAATACAATTAATACCATATACGATATCCGGTTGCCTTCTTAAATCAGTAGCCCAGAGCAAAGATTTAGGAATTTACTTCGACTCGAAGTTGACTTTCAATAGCCATATTGATTTCATTATATCTAACTCCTATTCATTGTTAGCCTTTGTTCGCCGTAATAGCTCTGACTTTTCAGATCCATTTACATTAAAAACCCTATACATAGCTTTTGTAAGGTCTCGGCCTTGAGTATGCTGCCAATATTTGGCGACCTTTTCATATTGGGCTCATAAACAGAATTGAGCGCGTGCAAAAAACTTTTATTAGGTTTGCATTAAGATCTCTAAATTTTACTGAACCATTACCTTCATACGATTCGCGCTGTTTGATAAATAAATTTAAACTCACTTGAGGATAGGAGAAAATTATTATCTTGCTCGTTTATCTTCAACGTGCTTACTGGGATTGTTGATTGCCCTGATATCCTACGGAGAATTCCTCTCAATGTTCCCCGAAGAAATTTGCGGCACATGGACATTTTTTATTTGCATTCCCCCAAGTCAAAGTATGTTATGAATGCACCGATTTGTCGTGCCCTTAGAGAGATTAATAAACTCAATGGTATCGAGGATATTGATATATCGCTTCCCAGAGTGGTGTTAAAAAAGTTTATCTTAAAACTACTCTGATCTTATAGTGTAACCTATCTATTAACTTTAAGTTATACCTTGTTACTTGGATATTGATATATCGCTTCCCAGAGTGGTGTTAAAAAAGTTTATCTTAAAACTACTCTGATCTTATAGTGTAACCTATCTATTAACTTTAAGTTATACCTTGTTACTTGGATATTGATATATCGCTTCCCAGAGTGGTGTTAAAAAAGTTTATCTTAAAACTACTCTGATCTTATAGTGTAACCTATCTATTAACTTTAAGTTATACCTTGTTACTTGGATATTGATATATCGCTTCCCAGAGTGGTGTTAAAAAAGTTTATCTTAAAACTACTCTGATCTTATAGTGTAACCTATCTATTAACTTTAAGTTATACCTTGTTACTTTTTAGATAGCATAGTCAGTAAGAATTTTGTTTTCTTTGACCGAATTAAATAAATAATTAAATAAATATGTACATACGATTCGCGCTGTTTGATAAATAAATTTAAACTCACTTGAGGATAGGAGAAAATTATTATCTTGCTCGTTTATCTTCAACGTGCTTACTGGGATTGTTGATTGCCCTGATATCCTACGGAGAATTCCTCTCAATGTTCCCCTAAGTCAACGTATGTTATGAATGCACCGATTTGTCGTACCCTTAGAGAGATTAATAAACTCAATGATATCGAGGATATTGATATATCGCTTCCCAGAGTGGTGTTAAAAAAGTTAATCTTAAAACTACTCTGATCTTATAGTGTAACCTATCTATTAGCTTTAAGTTATACCTTGTTACTTTTTAGATAGCATAGTCAGTAGGAATTTTGTTTTCTTTAACCGAATTAAATAAATAAATAAGTACATATATGCAAGCGAAATACACGTACTTACCCTTGTGCTGACCACAAGTGTACATATCGCTAATTCACGAGTGAAAACAAAAGAAAAAGGCAAAAATTAAAAATTTTTTTAATCTTTAATAACAAAAACATAAAGATACACATACGCAAAAAAAACTGTGAAAATTAAAAATGTAAAAAAAAAGATTTCATAAACATACATACATATGTACATTCAAAAAATAAGCGAATCGAGCTAAACAACCAAGCAGGCTACATAAGGAGATTTCCAGCATAAGTAGCCAGATCAAAAAACAAAGCGTCAGCAGCGGTAGCAGCAACACCCAAACAAACCATCAGCCAACCATACATAAAGCGGCAAATCTAGCTGCAACACTAGGAACAATAAGCCAAAAGGCGCGAACTCCCACATCTACACAAATCAAAGAAAGTAGTAAGTAGGCAAATTTTTAATTTTCTTAAAAATTTAAATAATATAACTTTTAGTTTCTTAAAAGTTATATTAATTCTAATAAACTGCAAACGGACATACATACGTATATACATATACATATATATATATATATATATATATATATATATATATATATATAAAAGAAGGATTTTTTTCTCGCAAAAACGGTTCTATTAAAATTGCGGGTATTTTCCTGCCGCACAAAAATTCCTCAACGGCAATTGCCGCTATTAAAATTTTAATAGAAAAATTCCGTTTTCCGGAAAGGTATATTATTTATTTATTTATTTCAGTCAATTGAACAATAAATTCTTACTGACTATAATTCAGAGGTACTTAAAACTAGTTAAAATAGTTGTAAAATAAAGTACGAACTACTCCACAAGATAGAGACGGGTCAAAAGTTGGAATATTGTTCAGCTCCACTAAGGTTCTAATCAAGGGAGCATACATTGCATAGTTCGTTTTAGAAAATACGATATAGAAAGAAGAAACACTGCGTAAGTTACGTGTAGGAACATTGAAAGTTATTCTTTCCAAGAGGTTAGGGCAATCAACCGATCCATTCAAGAGATTGGCAACGAATGAGCAAGCAAGATAAGCAGATCTGCTACGTAGAGTTTGTAAATTTAGAAGTTTACAACGTGATTCATATGAGGGAATGGGTTCACTAAAATTCAGTGAGCGTAAAGCAAATTTTATAAATTTTTTCTGTATCCGTTCTAATCGCGTGATATGAGAATTGTGGTATGGTCTCCAAATGAATGACGCATACTCCAACCTGGATCTTACTAGAGTAATATAAAGCAGCTTCAAAGTGTATGGATCGTAAAAAGATGAACTATTACGCCGGACGAAAGCCAGCATCGCGTATGATTTGCCAACTATATATTCGATATGCGTGGAAAAATTTAGTTTCGTGTCGAAGTAGACACCTAGATCCTTGACTTCATTAACATGATTAAGAGGAGATCCAGAAATATGATAGCGCGTGTGGAGCGGAATTAGCTTTCTGGTATAAGTACAATGTGAGCACTTATTTATATTTAGATGAAG
>NW_016157348.1:38703-51813 GCF_001687245.7 Rhagoletis zephyria | reverse complement strand
TTCTAGTATTGGAGATCACCAACTTTGTGTTCTTGGGGATTTTAATTTATGTAATATTTCTTGGCGTAATTTGAACAGCCTATTTGTCTTAACTCCTGTAAATATTTCTAGTGAAAGTGAAATCCTTGTTATTGACAGTCTCTTAAGTATTGGTTTATGTCAAGTCAATGGCTTTTTTAACAAGCATAATCGGCTTTTAGATCTAGTTTTTTTTATCTAATAATTTGCATTTTCGATTGTCAGTTTGTAGTTCTCCGATCTCAGCTGAAAACTTGCACCATATTCCTCTAGTTATAAGCCTACAGTTCTATGAATATTTTGCTGCTCCACAATTTAGTTCTCGTCCCAAATTAAATTATAACTTGTGCAATTTTAACTTAATGAAATAATATTATCGATATGTGCCTTGTAAATCATATAGTTGCTGTTCGGAGGAATATATGAGGCACACAGAAAGAGTAGTCCACCCGGGCACCGCACACTGACGCATAGTTGATCAAGAATAGAGTCTGCATTTTTCAAATTGATAGACGCTGAACAGAGTTTACGTTGTACCGCGATTAAAACTCCACCACCTCTCGAACACCCAGTTTTTAATTCATCTCTATCCTTCCGAAATACATTATAGAGAGTAGCATCAAAGAATTCAGCATCAAAGAAATTTGGGGTTAGCCAACTTTCAATTATAATGAAAATGTCATATTCTTGATGAGAGCTTAGTCTACGAACCACATCACCTTTAGATCACATGCCAGACACATTATGAAAATAGATTCGTAGGTTTGAGACTGTTTTTCCTTTCTTTGAAAAAAACGAAAAGAACGAACCGTAACATTGGCAGGCCAGATTTCGGGAAAAAGCAGCTTACGAAAGAGCCCTTCTGGAACACCCAATTTAAAATTCACATGTTTTAGAGACTCAGTTGCCGCATCATTCTTTACAAGTTTGAAACAGGATAAAAGGTTTTTAGAGATGCCCGAATTTTTTTCTACATATATAAGTATATCATCAGTCTCCACTGATGGCATAAACGAGGCGAGATGAAGCCACTTTAAATGCTCGGCAACCTTAAGATCAGCGTTAGTACTGGATCCAAAAACCCGCAGATCATTCACTTTCTTAGCATTATTGTTACGAGGTACATTAGCCCCGATATCATTAAGATCATTAATGCGCGTAGAAGGCAAAGCGGCTGTATTAATAGGTAAACGCATATTGGCACACCCTAATGCAGTTAAAGTGTTTGCATTTGGATTAGCACAGGCAATGTCGCGCGCTGCGGAATTAGTAGAAAGAGGGATAGGCGATGAAGCGTGATTAACATTAGATTGCACAGAAAATGTATCAGCAGCAGCAGCGTAATTTTTAATTGAATTATAAGAATCATCGGTGTTGATTTCCGCAACAGCACCGGCAGGAGACCTAACAGAGCGATTTCCATTCGATTGCACGGAATTAGTGCCAGCAGCGGCAGCAGCAGCGTAGCTCATACCGGGTAAAGATGTATTAGCAGCAACAACAGCATTAGCAGTGCACGGGGTTGATGGCTTCGTGGTGGTAGTAGTAACAGCAGGTAAATTGACAGTGCAATCTGCGACAGTATTTGCATCCATGAGGACACCAACTTGACGTACAGTATTACAGCCATGCGAACTAGTATTAGTATTAATATTAGTATTAGTATTAGGCAACAAAACAGCATCAGCGAACGACGAGCAAGATGGTCTAGTAGAAGCAGTGCTAAGAGAGACAGCAGGTGTAGATTGAAGAGCAACGGATGACAGCGATGTAGGCGCAGTAATAGAGGTGTATGTGCTATCGTTAGTTACAAGTGTATTGACAGCTGTAGCGATTGTCACAGCAGAATCCAAATGAGCGGGAGAGATACCGTTAACGTTACTGACAAACTGTGCCCGTGGCGAATTAAATGCATGAGGGACAGCGGAAAACTCCAAAACACCAGGCGAGGAACAATAGTAGTTATTGTTGTAAGAAATATTAGCAGCAGTTTTTCTGGCATTGAATTCCGCAGCGATCATATCAGCATTCACAGCGTTAAGGTTATTTGCACTCGAGTTGTTGTTGGTCGAATGCAAGGAGATTATTAGATCTTTTATTGCATCAAATTGTTTCGATAAATCTTTGAATTTAGCATCAAAGGTATTTGAAATAAGATCAATACTAAGCTTTTGAGTTACCAGAACTGCATCCAGAGCCTTAACGAGTTTCTCTGGCATGACAACACACTCATCACAAAGATATAATAGATTACGTTTTGTTTTGACCAAATTGAAATCGTATTCAGAAACGTCGAAACGTACATATATACAAATTCTGATGTATACCCTAAAATAAATTCCGTTGCAGTTTATATGCCTACTGTGTCCCACTGTGCAAGAACAAAATATCAGCACAATGAAATACATACTTTCCTCTGCTTACCAATTTTTGCCGTTGGTCGCGTAGTTCGTTGAACTTGGCTTAACATAG
Source organism: Rhagoletis zephyria (assembly GCF_001687245.7). NCBI lineage: Eukaryota > Metazoa > Arthropoda > Insecta > Diptera > Tephritidae > Rhagoletis > Rhagoletis zephyria. The sequence goes on along the minus strand of NW_016157348.1, from coordinate 49,323 downwards.
TGCCGAAAATATAAGTGCATTTTTTCCACATATGCCATATGTACATACGGTAGCACATATAAGCATTTTTACCAGTTGCATTTTCTGCAACTATTCGCTTACCAGCTAAGAGCGTCATAGTTGTTCATCGGACAATACAGTCCACACATATCAACCAAGCGCACTCTAGCTTATTTTCATATCTTTCCACCTCGCTTTTCTCTGCTGCACTCACCAAGCTAAGAGACTTCAAATCAAAGCCCGCTCTCCGCCTTAAATACGTTCGGTACCTAGAACTCACCTCAGCGGTGAGCGGCTCTTTGAGTATTATTATATCCACTAAAGAACTGCAAAATTCAACATTTCCTGTAAAAATGTCTTTTTAAAAAATTTCATGCATTGCTCAAACAAGGTGTTGTGCCATGTCATTCCATCTCAAACATACTGTTTTAGCATGTCGTTGCTACTTAGCTAAGCTGTTGTTCGCAGTTGTGCTTCTGTAGCATATTTTTAATACTGTTTGATCATGCCTTTTCTGGAAATATATACAGGTTTTTAATTAGACAATTCTTCAATACATTTTACTATAATAGNATGGAAATACTAGCGAATACCCGGCGTGCTTCGCTGCGCCTTAAAAGTAATTTTNGGTGCTTAGAAAATTTACAAAATCTCTTCCCGTATTTAAAATGTAATTAATAATGCTGACTATGTCGCATGCAGGGTTCGGATTTGCCTCATTTTAGCCCCTCGCTCGCTCGTTAGTTCGCTCCGAGCTTGCGCAACTCACGAGCAACAAGCGAGGCTGTTTGCAAACGAGCACTCGTTAAGTACGAGCGCACACGCTGAGCAGCCAGCGAGCGAGTAAGCAAACGAGGGCAGCGCAAGAGTAGAGCGGCAAGCAAACGAGGGCCTCATTAGCTCTGCCCTCGCGAGGCCGTCGTTGCGAGCGAGGCACTCATTTGCAGCAGCAGACGAGCGAGGCGAGTAAACCAGCGAGGCAAATGAGGCAAGCAGATTAGACAGGCAAACGGGTTGTTTGGTCAGCAAAAATGTATGGGATAAAAACTTCATTAACTAATAATTTCGAGTAAAGGATTGTACGCACACATGCATATATACACATATGTATGTATTTATTTATGAATATATTCTCATGCACAGAAGAATAGATGCGTGCTATTTTGACCAGTTTTGTCTACTAGGTAGGCACATATGTGCATACATATCTATGTAGGTCTCTTTTTATGCGGCTTTTTTTTGCGGATTTGAATTTATGTGGTTTTTCAAACACTTTTTTCGCTGTAGCGATTTTGCATTTTTGAGAGCTTTTATTACTTTTTTTCAATGTGTAACGGGCAATGCTTCTGATAAATAATTTGTCTTTGTATTCTTACATACAAGTAATTACTAAGTAATTCGGCTAAGTAAGTATGTTACATATGTATAAATGAGTAGGACATTAGCATTTTCAAATGAATATTCCTGGTTTAGTCCCCATACATATGCATGTATGTATTATAATACAAACTACTATTTGGCAATGAACCTTGGCAGAGACTACTTTGGCCACTAAATTAACATATTAACGAGATTGCAACAGCTGGCGACCGACGCAGCGATCTTTCTGCTTTGTGTTGGCCTTAGCGTTGCCAAATTTTGGCTATGTAGACGGCTGCTTTGAAATTCAACGCCAACGCAACGCCAAAGTTGTATGTGAACGGGCCTCTATTGTTTGTTTACGCAAATTTTCCCCTGGCTACATATACATACATACATATGTACATATGTCCTTGAACACCAGGCAAAAAATAATTGCCCACGACTGCGGAAACCACCCCAAAGAGGCCCCGCCACGAAAACCAGCCGAAGCGAAGAACGCCACCTAAGAAGAACAAAACCACACATGAAGAGGTGCCAAGGAAGTCAGAAACCATCTTTAGCAAGGAGACGAAAGATAGTCGCCCTACCAAGAACAAAGAAAAGGAGGAGGAAAAAGGAAAAGGCTGGACAGCGGTGAAACGTAAACCACGAAGCAGCAAGAAGACACCGTACAAGCCGCCCCCACGTCCCGATGCTATAGTTATAGCGCGAACTGGAGATATGTCCTACAGCGACATCTTAAGGGCGGTGAAAAAAGATGATGCTTTGCAAAAACTCGGCGAGAATGTATCGCGAATTAAGAAGACGGCCAAAGGCGAACTCCTGCTGGAGCTGAAGGAAACGCAAATGAAAAGCATGGGAGAGTTTAAGAGCGGAATATGTAAAGTGCTAGGTGACCAGGCACAAATCAGAGCGCTTACCCACGAAGTAATGGTCGAAATTCGGGACCTTGACGAGATCACCACGAAAGAAGACATTACCGAGGCCATCCGCACCCAAATAAGGGATTTAAACCATTTCGGCGAACAGTCGATCAGAAGCATCAGGGCGGCGTACGCGGGTACGCAAACGGCGCTGGTAAGCCTTCCCGCGCTGGAGGCAGGGCTACTGCTAGACGCACGGAAAGTAAAGATAGGCTGGGTAGTGTGCAGGATAAGAATACGGACATCTGGCGAGAGCGTGCAGCAACCCAGAAGATAGAAGTCAGTGCTGTCTCAAATGTGGAGAAAAGGGGCACTTCGCGAAAGCGTGCAAGAAAAAACCACCTGTAGCGCGTGCAAGGGAAAGGAAAACTCGGATCATCAAATAGGTAGCCGGAAATGTCCCCTTTACCAAGAAGCTTGCAAAAACTCCAAAAAATGAGAGTCATGCAGCTAAATCTAAACCATTGCGAGGCAGCGCAGGAACTTCTCATGCAGACTGTGTACGAAGAGAAAGTGGATGTAGCAATAATTAGTGAGCAGTACAAAAACATGGACGCCGCAACATGGACATCTGATTGCACAAACAAAGCCGCCATATCAAAAACTGGCTCACGGCAACAAAGCTTCAACTAGCGGGGCAAAAAACGGAAGCGGTGTTGATCACAAGCAGGAAAAAGGTAGAAAATGCTACGCTTAACATTGACACAGCAGTCGTTGAAGTACCTGGGCGTGACGATAGACGCGAGACTCAACTACAAGGCGCACATCGACAAAACTTGTGAGAAAGCGGCAAGGGTTACGGCCGCGCTAACGAGGATAATGGCCAACATTGGCGGACCAAGTCAGAGCAGGCGAGCACCCTAGGTAAAGTGAGTCAGTCTATACTAATGTATGCTCGCCCATCTGGGGGCCAGCGCTCCAGCAGAAAACATATGCCAAGATAGCGAAGTCAGTGACTCGGCTAAACGCTATCAGGGTTGTCAGTGCGTTCCGCACGGTATCACACGAGGCCGTTGGAGTCATAGCGGGTATCATGCCACCAGATATAATGGCCATGGAACTTAAGAGAATTTTCGACAAGTCAAGAAACATCGGCAGGCGAAGAACGGAAAGAAGAAAGACAGACTTGCTTAAACGAGTGGCAGAGACGCTGGGATGTGACCACGAAAGGAAGGTGGACGCACATGCTAATCGGTAACGTACAAACGTGGATTGAGAGGAAACACGGCGAGACTGATTACTATCTAACGCAGTTTCTGACGGGTCACGGCTGTTTTAGAGAATATCTAAACAAGTACGGACACGATGACGGGACCGAGTGTTCCTTTTGCGGTAGTAGCGGTGAAAACGTGCAGCACACTTTCTTTTCCTGCCCGAAGTATGACGTCGATAGAGCAGACCTAGAAAAGCTGATAAACGATCGAGTGGCGCCAGTAAACATTGTGCACCACATGATGCAATCTAGAATGGTGTGGAGTAGAGCCAAAGCGTGGTCCGCTTTAGTTCTTCAGGAACTTAGAAGGAAAGAGTGGCAGCGCAGTAGGATAATAGAAGACTGAACGAGAGGTAGGCCAGAAAGGCGTGTGTGAAGAGCCAATTGGCAAAGCTACGCCTTGCGACGTAATACCTAACGGCGGTCCCGCAAGGCGAAACACAAGCTTCAGACGTCGGAGTTAAGGGTTTAGTACGTAGGCGCGCTGTCTCGCAAGTCCTGAATTATGTGATAACATAGTGTGGGCGTGGTCCCGAATGAGGTGTACCCTTAGCGGACAGGATGACGAATCGTTGCATAACATCTTTGGAAGATTCCCCCTCCGTTGGAAAAAAAACAGGCAACAAATAAATTTTTTCACAAGGATTATATTTCATTCAAGTATACAGCATAACTGCTACAAGTAGTAAACTATTTTTGGGTGTTAACAAGTGCTTGCTTGTTTTTTGTTTCTGCGGCACAAACGATTATAATATCTGCTTTTCTCTGTAAAGACAAAATACATGCATATGACACTAATACATACATACATAAATACGTACATACATACATATATATATATGCATGTTATGTATGTACATATGTATGTATATAACTCTAAAAAATATTTCATTCCACAATCCATGCTTATGTATGTAATAAATTTTATTTGTTGTTTTAAATGCTGCCCTAATATAATATTCAGATATTTATATGCATATGTACATACAATTATTAACATACTTTCGTACATAATCTATTGACTACTTTCCCACATTTTTATGCATAAAAATGCATGTGTTGTATAGTACAACTTATTAAAACACTTGGTTGGTTTTTAATGTTATTTCATTTCACTTGCTTGCACAAGAGCAATTATTAAAACACTTGGTTGGGTTTTAATGTTATTTTATTTCTCTTGTTTGCACAAGAGCAGCCGTTTGTATCGGTCGAGTTATTACAACTAAATTTGCTAACTAAAATATTGCGGCGACTACGCCTAAAGACCTGACGCTTTCTTACCACCTACCAGGTGCTGCACATGTTTTGCCGTGTGACTTGCAAAATGCAATTCGGAAATTTTACCTCTTGCTGTTGGCTTTTCCACTGCAGCGATGTTGTTGTTGTCACGCGCTACCTGGTCGACGCATCGTCATCAATATCGGTGGGAGAGTTGTTGCTACACTATTTCCACACTCAAACCTGCCGACGCACCGTTAGCAATATCGGTGGAAGTGGAATGTTGACCGGATACGTGTTTACCGGTGTTAACTACCCCCCTCTTGAAATGAAGGCGTCCTCGGCTTCTTTGATGACTTTATTCAATATCACCATGCTAGTTCGCCTTCGTTTCATTAATATTGCTCCAATTACAGAGATTACAAATAGGAGTTAGAGAAGTGCGCCCCCTGATTGTAATGAACGGGCGTTAACGAGATCATGCAACCTCGCTATGTGCTTAAGGTTCCTCATATTTACTTTCGGTAAGTATGGTAGCGATAGTAAATCAATGAGTTCGGTCAAATTTACATATAGCGCACGTACAGCTTCGGGATGCGATCGAATAATTTTAGCCCAGTTGACGTAAGTCGTAGTGTTTACCGTAATCTCTCCATCAAATGTTACAAGGAAAGTTCCCTTCGTTAGTTTCAAGTTCTGGGTTTGTATAGATGCTGGTTGGTCGTTGATTGCCAGTATGCCATGATCAAATTCCTCAATAGCGGGAACATTATCGGCGGATTTTGACTTACATTTTGCAGAGTGTTGGTTAAGTAGTTGTAGCGTACAGGGGCTTTCCTTCAGAGGCTGACAAAAGTTTGCCGCTACAGCCTCCTTGCAGTTGTAGAGTGGAATGTATTTACCATTACATTCAGCAATAATGTCTGTTTCTAGAGCGATAATTTTTCCGTCATGGATCACTGGCAGCAACTTTACATTATTACAAAATCTGTCTATTTTTGGAAATTTAATAACAAAGTAAATGCAATTCGTATCTTGAAATATCTTAATTTTAGAAATGGATAATAAATCACTTATGCTAATATTTGCAGAGTGTTTAGCAGCTAACAAACCATTGATCTCCGTACCATTTAGCAGGATAGGGTTGACAATATTTAACCTGCCCAGACTGACTGACATTAAAATGGTTTCCAATTCCATTATAACTGCTCTATTTCTGGTGGAGGTTAGAGAAAAGAGATATCCCGTATATATTTGAGTGCTTTTGCATTTTGTAATAATTTATTTACTGTCACTGTCAATTCGTCTATTTTCTTTTGTGTAGCTGAATTTACCGCTATTTGTTGTTCGTTTGTGTCTAATAGGCCTTGGTTCTGGTCTCGTCTGGTCTGGTTTGAAAGTCGTCAGAGTCTGGAGTCCCTGTTATGTATTTCAAGGCAGTCCCCAGAATGTTAATACTTCTAGCGTACCGATGGTGTATTTTTATCGCATTCAATAGTTGTAATATTTATTAGCGTCATTCTCCAGTAGTCGTTTAATATGTGATTGTGGGAATTGGATCAGTAGTTTGTCTGTCTCCTCAGCTATTGCTTCGAATGCTGACAAATTAGTTTGGTGAAGTAAAAAGCCATGCTGCTCATAAACAGCTACAGCTCCGGATGTAATTGGGATGTAGTAAGAGTTGGTATAATCGAGTATTCCTGCGTTGGCTCGAAAGCTTAACGAGAGCAAAATGATCCTAAGGGCGACAAAGGAGAGAGCGGCCAGTGTCTTAAATTATTTTCGTGCACTTTTCGTTCATCAATTATAAAAAATGTACCAAGATCCTTTTGGATTACTTTTTCGGTGTAAAGTTTTGAAAACTTGTTTCCTATTCTTTTATTAGTATTCACATAAACTTTATCCCCTGGATTATACTGTCGTGTTTGTCTATTTTCATTATGTCTTTGTAAATCTTTCTGCTGAATACGTGTAAGTCTAGTTTTTATTTCCCTTATTAGTTCGTCCGGTGTTGAATGTATTACGTCTATTGGCTTTTTATTCGTTACTGAATAAATTGTGCGGTTGTACTTAGCTGTGGCAAGCAAAATTAGCTCAATTGTGTCAGAGATACCAGTCTCAAGCTTCTGACAGCGGGCAATTTCCGTAAGGGTACTGTGGAATCTTTCCACTTGGCCGTTAGTCGTACTATGGGCGGGTGGGGTGGTGTAGATTTCGAAGCCAAAGTGATTTTTAAGCATTGATTTAATGGTTTCCGAATTCAACGATCTCTCATTGTCACAGACCAACACCTTAGTATTTCTGTAAAAATTGAGAAGTTCGTATATGGATTCTTTAACATCAACTATTTATGGCTCTAGATTTGATTGGAAATACTATTGCAAACTTTGAGAACTTGTCTATTGATGTTAGGAAATGTGTCTTATCGGTGGAGTAAATGTCGACATGAAGGATTTCTCCGGATATTCAGGTAAAGGGGTCGATCCTATTTCTGGGATTGGGGGATTGCGTTGGTATTTGGCCTCGTGACATATCTTGCAATTAGAAATTATTTCCCTCAAAATTTTCCGTATTTCAAGGAAATAATAACTTTCAAGGACCTGTTCCTGGTTTTCACGGAGTGACCGATGAGCTCGGTTATGTTCGGTTTGAAGAATCTCGCGCTGGTCATCTTTGTTGAAGACGTCTATTACCTGTTTGGTGGTATGACGGAATTTGGCGGCCGGATATGCCGTGACCAGTTCATCTTGAATCTTAGCCAGGATGGGCAATTCACACTGCAAGCCGTTCACAACATTTGGGTTGACACATTGTTTTATAGTTTTCATCAGTTCTCCTACATTATTGAACGATATTCGGTGCCTCATTCGGGATTTAAATATAATTTTCGAGCTAAGTGCTGTGTGATTTCCTTCTTCAAGGACTATTTGATTCCGAAAACAATTTATGGGGTTCCTTACAGTGGGAATTGCTTGAGACAGTGACTCTTCGCTATTCGCAGCCATGCTTGATGAGTCCATGTCATGGTCTAATGCATTTTTATGTTGTCGGGAGAGGGCGTCCGCGACGAAGTTTTCCTTACCAGGCTTGTAAAGAAACTGCGGTGAAAATTCCTAAACAAAGGCACGCCATCTTTTCATTTTCGCGTTCGGATTTTTATCGGATAAAGCGAATGTGAGTGGTTGATGGCCGGTGTAAATATTCAAATTCTTTACGCCATACAAATAGTTACGAAGCTTTTGTAGAGCCCATACTATTGCCAGAAGTTCTCTCTCGTTGGTAGCGTAGTTTTCTTCGGTTGAGGAGAGGGTCCTGGAAATCATTGTGATAGGTCTTCCATTCTGTGACAGAACGGCGCCTATGGCATAAGAAGAGGCATCTGTAGTCAGATCAAATGTTTGTTTGTAATCAGGATAAAGAAGCAATACGTCTTCTGATGCAAGGATTTTTTTAATCTTATTAAATGCGTTAAGTGCTTCTTCATCAAGAGTAATTTGAATTTTCTTTGACTTATTAGCGCCTATATTTCCGTTTTCCCCCCTTAGGTACTTCGTTAGAGGTTTTGCAATCGAGGCATAGTCCTTTATAAACCGTCGATAATATCCTGCTAATCCTAGGAATGAGCGCAAAGCTCGTAACGATTTTGGAATCGAAAATTCTAAAATGTCTTTGACTTTGTCGGGGCATGTTTTGATTCCCTCTTTTGATACGGTAAAGCCTAGAAATTCAACACTTTCCTGAAAGAACTTGGATTTCTCAGGGGAAACGCGCATATTGGCATCGAAAAGTTTTGTCAGGATTTGATCAATGTCCTTACCGTGTTGTTCGGCAGTTTTGGAGAAAATGATAACATCGTCTATGTAAACATGACACGTTTTTCCAATTTCATCCCTAAGGACATCATCAATGGCTCTCTGGAAAATGCTAGGAGCATTTTTTAGACCAAAGGGGAGCCTACAAAACTCGTACTTTCCGTTGTTGACCGAGAAAGCCGTTTTCTCTCTATCCTTTTCTGCGAGTTTGATTTGGTGAAATCCTGATTTGAGGTCTATTGTGGAGAAAAATGTTGCACTTCCCATGTTTGCTAAAATCACAGAAGTGTCTGGTATTGGATATTTATCACTTATTGTCTTGGTGTTTAGCTTCCTAAAGTCAATTACGAGTCGTGATCTCTTGTTGCCTTTTTCGTCTAAACCTTTCTTATCTACAACCCAAATTGGATTGTTATAAGGGGAACGGGATGGTCTAATGATTCCGTCACGCAACAGATCTGATATCTCCTTATTGACAATGGGGTACGGGTAACTTTTCGAGTAGACGGGTAAATCGTCCACGGTCCTTATCGTACCTACAATGCTNCGAGTAGACGGGTAAATCGTCCACGGTCCCTATCGTACCTACAATGCTGGTATTGTAGGGCAGCGCTTCATCTAGATCAGCGAAAACCTTAGCATGATGCTTTAGCAACGTAGATATATCAATATTGTCCTTGCTTGTTTCCGATTTAGTTTCTACTAATTTGTTAACGTCCGAGCAGTAGTAGTACAAGAGTTTTTCCTTTCCACCATCATAACTGAACGTACCACTCTTTAGGTCAATACTAACATTTACCTCTTTTAATAAGTCGAATCCTATAATGCCGTCAAAGGTCTTCAAACTGGGTAGGACAAAGAATTCAACATTCTTATTTAATATATGTATTTGTTAATTAAATCGGTACCGTGGATGGATTTGACAGTGAAAGGGTTATTCACAGGTTTTATTCCCTTTAGAGCGTTAAGGTGTTTNTTTTTATAAAACTTATTCTTCAAGTTCCTTAGTCGTTTGAGTTCTCTAGAGAACCACGGCCGCTTCGAAGGTTTAGCACTTAACATCGGGATGTCACGCAAGTGTCAACTATAATAGATTTAATAATCTTATTCCTCTTCCCCCAAGTGTCCTTTCGACATAAGGCAAGAGGAACTTAGTCCTAAAAAATTAACGTCGTCTTTCGGTCCGTCCAGGTCATATTCATCACTCTTAGGTTCCATGTCATGATAATAGTCATCATACCCGGTATCACTCCAGTATTCACCTTCCGGTTCGTATTGGTCTTGGGTGATATTGTTGATACGCTGTACCTTTTGTATTGGCAGCTGATCACTTCCATGCTGTCTTTTTTCAGCTTTTTCTTTATTCAGGCCTGTTGATACAGGCTGATGGCGATTGAATATGCCGCCCGTGTTACTGTTATCCGGACGAGTTACCTTAGGGTAAGCTCCTTGATTACGGTACCTATCGTCATTTCCGTGGAGTTGTTGGGGTCTGTTCTGTCTGAAGCGGGAGTACGACGGATCTATGTCCATTGGTACTGGAGTTTGCTGAGTTCGAGTTTGTCCTCGTTGGTCTTGAGGTATTCTACGGTATTGTGGTGAATAATAATAAGGATCTAAGTTATGGTATGCCTGTCTGTTAAAGAAACTTGCAAACATTGATCTGGCTTGGTTCGCTTCCAGTTCCTGCGCTAGGGCAAGTGCTGACGGCAGATCAGCGGGTCTAGATGAGAAGAGAACATCGCACAAAGGGCGATTGAGTCCCGAGATGAACACGCGAAGTGCATCATCCCGATATTTCTTATTAAGTGATCCTATCAGCGTGGTGTTCTCACCGTGAGTCATGATTGTTTTATTGACTATCAGAGTCAACTTTCTCTCCACTGCATCATAGAACTCCACTACTGATGATTTTCCTTGTATAAGGGTCGATAACTCCTGTTCAATTAAGTAAATTGGTCTTTTGTCCGCATAGGCAAAGTCTAGGCGAGAAATGATAGCGTGAAAATTTAAGACTGTATTGAAAGAGGATAAAACACTATCTGCGGCTCCTACTACTTTATTTCGGATTATGCCTACCGCTTGGTAGTGT
>NW_016157348.1:19149-33523 GCF_001687245.7 Rhagoletis zephyria | reverse complement strand
TATGGTGTAAATTCTTTACCATTATGGTGTATGATTTGAGCCAATACCAATACGTATTTTACACCAACGGAGTTTATATTATGTTCTAGAAATAAGAAAACTTGTATACCACTAGCATAATATATATGCCGAAAATCAGTAAAAAAAATTTACGGTAGGTGTAAATAATGCACGAAAAAGCGGTATAACCTTTACACTGAATCGAAATAAACTGTTCAAAAACTGCGCTTAGAAATGGCATATTTTTTATATTGAAAATGTATATCACGCCGATGTAAAAAATACACAAAATATTTTGGTGTATATTTGACTTTTGTGCTACTTGAGATGATAAGGAAGCTTTATTTTTTATAGCATTGGCTCTACACTTTTTCCCCTTAGTTATGTGGTGTTTTAATTTTTAAACTTTATCTTTTCAAATTGTTAAAAAACTTCATAAATGTTCACGGTGTTTGTAATGAAAATGTTTTGTTGCGTAATAAATTGTTCGCGGCTCACTGTTTATACAGTGGTTAACTTTCCCGCAATTGTCGAGTGGATTCGAACCACGGCCACGCACAGGATTTGTCCTTTATAAGGATAACATAAGAACTGCACTGTGGCACCACGTTGGGCGCCACTTATTAAAACACTTGGTTGGGTTTTAATGTTATTTCATTTCACTTGCTTGCACAAGAGCAATTTTTAAAACACTTGGTTGGGTTTTAATGTTATTTTATTTCTCTTGTTTGCACAAGAGCAGCCGTTTGTATCGGTCGAGTTATTAAAACTGAATTTGCTAACTAAAATATTGTGGCGACTACGCCTAAATTCCTGACGCTTTCTTACCACCTACCAGTTGCTGCACATGTTTTGCCGTGTGACTTGCAAAATGCAATTCGACAATTTTACGTCTTGCTGTTGGCTTTTTCGCTGCAGCGATGTTGTTGTTGTCACGCGCTACCTGGTCGACGCATCGTCATCAATATCGGTGGGAGAGTTGTTGCTACACTATTTCCACACTCAAACCTGCCGACGCACCGTCAGCAATATCGGTGGAAGTGGAATGTTGACCGGCTACGTGTTTACCGGTGTTAACTTACACTCGGAGCGCTCGCTCGTCGCTCACTCGTCTTACCTATCAGAGCGAGACTGCAGACAGCTACTCACCTCGCACTGCGAGCGAGGCAACACACAACAGCCTCGCTCGTTTAATAGGAGCGCGAGCAAACAAGCAGCGCTCGTTCGTTTGCCGAGCAAGCCAAACTTCTCGTTCCTCGCCTCGTCGCTGCTACGAGTGCGAGCTGCGCGCGCATCGTTGCCTGCAAGGCATTGAGCAGGAGTTTGCTCGCTCGCTCGCTCCAACTCCGAGTTTTTGCCAACCCCGGTCGCATGTGTCGCATGTGTTGCTTGTGTTGGCATGCATAGATTTGATGCAATTATACGACAGTGTCTTCATATGTATTGTGAAACATGTATGAGCGACATAATGAGTCAAACCACGCCAACTGTGTCAATGAATTTTCATTGATTTTCTGGAAAGTGAAGACAATTGTGGGAATCTGTAGATAATTATAGAACAAAAATACACTTTGGACGGTTTTTCGAAATTGCACTTCGTTTTTGTTTTTTTTTGCTATTATAAGAATATTGCAATTTTTGAGAGAAAAATTCGTAACTGGCGACCCATTTGATGAAATTTGATGAAATTTTTTTTGAGAGTTGCTGAAGNAGAGAAAAATTCGTAACTGGCGACCCATTTGATGAAATTTGATGACATTTTTTTTGAGAGTTGCTGAAGCTTTTCCCTTTACAATAGAAAGCTTTGCAGAATAAAATTTGCAAAACAATTAATTCTTAATAACAATAATTTAAACAATTGCTATTATTTTTATATTCTAGGCCCGCGATTGCAGAGAAATTTTGGCACAATATACTCTTAACTCTTGTTTTTAAATTCCAAATAGAAAAAATTGGTCTTTCCAATTTTGACAGTCGCTATCGATTTTTTTCTCACCTTTAAGCCTTGAGTAAATAGCTATTTTCATGTAAGCTTGTGTGAGTGATAGCATTTTTATGTTAATTAATGAATAATTTATACAAGTACGTACATTATTTAACGTATAACTTGAAACATCAATGTTTATTTACATCTTATGTTTATTTACAACTACAAGAAATGGCTAAAAAATTTTCTTCAGTCAAATTTCCTTAAGGCAGTACGCAGTTCTTAAGGAATTTGCTACGCTTTCTACCACAGGCTGTGAAGTATCAAAAATGTCAAAATTCCTTGGACACACACACGAAATAATGCCAATTTTTTCTTGACCGTCTTCTTGAGAGCTGCATACAGGGCATTAGCCACGTCTTCGGCTTCATATGTAAATATTTGCACATACATTCATACACTATAAACAAAACAAACTCTACTGTTTTCGTTTCTTAACTCACCACTGCTGTGACAAAGCATAAAGACATATACTCGTCTTCATACGTTAATATTTGTACATACCTACATACGTACGTACAGTTTTACATTCCACATATTCTGCACATTTGTACATACGTGCTAACAAAGAATATTATCACACGAATATTATCTATAACGCGATAATAAGTGAGTTCAAGATATTTAGATACGCAACCCAGTAGGAAAACTTCCAAATTGCATTTGTTTAGATAGTGATAAATAACCTATACTTTTTCAGTATTTACATATTATTTACATAACATTAAATATTTATACATACATACGTATATTTCAACCACGTATATAACAGTGAAAAGTGTTTGTGATTTTTTTCTCTTACTGAAATTTTTCAAATCCATATTCCACGGATTTAATTGGGACGCTCCGTTTTCCACGTTATAAAAAGTGCTGAACCAAATATTAAAGCAAATATAATTTCAGGTAATTTGCGAGAAAAAAACACAAACACCGCCCCAAAATCTTATAATTTTTTTCCTGATTTTCTGTGGCACGAAGTGCAATTTTTTCTCGTTTGACACATATTTTTCTAATTTTTTGCGAACGATATCTGGGTGATACTCAGCTAATTAATTAAATCTTTTTTTAATTTATATACGTGTGACCTTCCACGACATCCAAAATGCCACTTGGACACAGTCCACCAAAAGTTTCTGAAATAGAGACAAAGTCAAAAGGTGCTTCACAAGAAGCGGTAAGAGAGAACCCTCAACGCGCCCGAAATCTAAAACTTTTGACCCATCCGCTCAAAAGTTTATAGCGGAAAGTGACAGTATCATGAGATACTGTGCAAAATTCAGTGATGCACCAATCCAAGACCACACTGAATCGTATCTCATGATAAAAGACAAATCACTAGATGATTGTTGGGCACGGCTTCAGTCCACCCATGATTTGGTTTTTTCAAAGCCAGATGATAGCCTACGCGAAAACTTTAAGAATTCGGTAGAAGGCAAGTATTTCACTTGCCTTGAATTATATGAGGTGACCAAAGCTAAAATTGCCGATCAACTGTCGTTGATTAGAGCAATCGCCGCACCGAGTCCCCCACTCCGCGTGGAACACACCTCGGCAAAGGCAAACGATTTTATTCTACTCCCACCTTGTGACACGGAGACATTTTACGGCGGTTACGAAGAATGGTCCGCTTTTCGTGACATGTTCACAGCGGTGTACATCAACCACCCGAAGCTCTCCCGTGCTCAAAAATTGTATCACCCCCGATACAAAACCCAAGGTAAAGCTGGTTCCATCGTCAAGCAATATCCGCTCAGCGATGATAACTTCGAGCTGGCCTGGGAAGCTTTACGGTCACGATACGAAAACAAACGTATCCTGGTTGACAACCAAATTAAAATTTTGATGACTTTGCCGACTATTCAATCCGAGAATAGCGAGCAACTTCAAAGGCTGCAAACATCAATTAACAACTGTCTGTCAGTTCTTAATTCCCAAGACGTCCAGACAGACAGTTGGGATCCCATATTGGTGTACATATGCTCATCCAAATTGCCCGAAACCACACTGTCACTTTGGGAACAATCTCTTCTTCTTCGCTCATCAAAATGCTGCGCAAAACAGGTCCTTTAACAGGACTCAAACCTTTGTGGCAGAACCTAAGAGGGAAACCTCATCCCATTAGAGTCTGCCCACAATTTAAGCGAATTTCGGTACCAAACCGAATACGATTCGAAAACCAAACCAAGCTGTGCAAAAACTGCCTTGGCAATACTCATAGCACTAATGAGTGTCCCAGCAAGTGGTCATGTACACATTGCCAACAACGGCATCACTCCCTGCTGCACATGAATCCCAAACCACAATCTCGACACTCCAGTGCTCGAGCGAATTAAACCGCCGCACAACACACTACTGCCCAGTCGACACCTCCCGCTCGACAAGCGGAGTCAAGCTCCATTTCCAGCGAGCAACCGTGCTGTTCCAAACAAACACAAATACAATCATTGCACACTGACAATGATAGCAAAATTCTCCTTACAACTGCCATGGTCGCAGTTGAACACGAGGAGGAATTGTTTCAACTTAGAGCCTTGATTGNTTGGCCTGGGAAGCTTTGCGGTCACAATACGAAAACAAACGTATCCTGGTTGACAACCAAATTAAAATTTTGATGACTTTTCCGACTATTCAATCCGAGAATAGCGAGCAACTTCAAAGGCTGCAAACATCAATTAACAACTTTCTGTCAGTTCTTAATTCCCAAGACGTCCAGACAGACAGTTGGGATCCCATATTGGTGTACATATGCTCATCCAAATTGCCCGAAACCACACTGTCACTTTGGGAACAATCTCTTCTTCTTCGCTCATCAAAATGCTGCGCAAAACAGGTCCTTTAACAGGACTCAAACCTTTGTGGCAGAACCTAAGAGGGAAACCTCATCCCATTAGAGTCTGCCCACAATTTAAGCGAATTTCGGTACCAAACCGAATACGATTCGAAAACCAAACCAAGCTGTGCAAAAACTGCCTTGGCAATTCTCATAGCACTAATGAGTGTCCCAGCAAGTGGTCATGTACACATTGCCAANAAAACCAAACCAAGCTGTGCAAAAACTCATAGCACTAATGAGTGTCCCAGCAAGTGGTCATGTACACATTGCCAACAACGGCATCACTCCCTGCTGCACATGAATCCCAAACCACAATCTCGACACTCCAGTGCTCGAGCGAATTAAACCGCCGCACAACACACTACTGCCCAGTCGACACCTCCCGCTCGACAAGCGGAGTCAAGCTCCATTTCCAGCGAGCAACCGTGCTGTTCCAAACAAACACAAATACAATCATTGCACACTGACAATGATAGCAAAATTCTCCTTACAACTGCCATGGTCGCAGTTGAACACGAGGAGGAATTGTTTCAACTTAGAGCATTGATTGATCAAGGCTCACAAAGAACTTTCATTTCCTCGAAAGTTCAGAAACGGTTGAAACTACCATTCGAACATTCCAAGTTCCAAATTTCCGGCATGGGTGGACACGTGGTACAATGCTCGTCAAAGCTTTGTCCACTAACATTGGTTGCACCCAAAACCATGCAACGGATAAATACACAGGCTATCGTGTTACCTCAGCTCGAGGCACATGCGGTGGAAACTGGCAGCGATTCAAGATCCTTGAACTTGCTGACCCAAGCTGCCACATACCAGCTCAAACTGATATGGTAATCGGCAGCGATATACTTCCACAAATCCTGCTGGAAGGTATACAAAAGACTTGCGACACTATACTTGCGCAAAAAACAATATTTGGCTGGATTCTCAGTGGTCCAATAACCGAAAATGTGGTGTCATTCTCGACACAAGTAGAAGAGTTCTCGAATGCAACTCTCGGCTCTCAGCTTCGAAAGTTTTGGGAAGAGGAGATTCCACAACCGCCACAAATTTCACCTGAAGATCAGGCATGTGAGCATATATATTCAACAACAACGACTCGTGCCCCAAACGTCGATACATTGTGCGACTTCCATTCAAGGAAGAATTTCCAAAAAAAAAAAACTGCCTATAGGCCACTGTCGGTCTGCTGCACTCTAGCAGTTTTTCAGTATGGAGGGATCGCTTCAGAAAAAAGGAGACCTAGGCGCAATGTACAATAATGTGTTGCAAGAGTATCTCAACCTCGGTCATATGGAGCACACGAAGCCATGCGAGATAATTGCTTATGGCAAATACTTCTCGTTCTACTTGCCACATTTCCCTATACTATTCTGCCTGCATCCACATCGAATGCCGTCACAAAGCGACAAATCGTATCCTCTGTCGCAAAACTTTTTGACCCGGCAGGATGGCTGTCGCCAGTGATGATTCAAGCAAAGATTCTGCTTCAAGAACTTTGGCTGGATGGCGTTGATTGGGACGAATGTGCCAAACCCATAGTCCTAGCAAAATGGCACCTGTTCGCAGAAAATCTGCCAGCCATTTGCTACATCGAAATCCCTCGATGGGTTAATTTCACTCCGGGGCAAGATACCCAAATCCACGGGTTTTGCGATGCCTCGGAAAAAGCATATTGCGCTGCGATTTACATCCGCGTAGATGCTAGCAGCCAAAGATGTTCCACTCTTTTGGTTGCAAAAAGCAAAGTCGCACCATTGAAGACGTAAGCTTGCCTCGCCTGGAGCTGTGTGGTGGAGTCTTACTCGCAAAACTGGGCCCAACTGTTCGAAAACAGCTCAAATTAGAATCGTGCAACACATTCTTATGATCAGATTCAGAGATTGTGCTGGCTTGGCTTGAAAAGCCACAATGTACATGGAAGACATATGTATCCAATCGTACCTCCCAAATCCGGGAATATCTTCCAACCGATACATGGGTCCATGTTGCTAGCCAAGATAATCCAGCCGACCGCGGCACCCGCGGTTGCTAACCGCAGGACTTGGCAAATTCCCCACTCTGGTGGCACGGACCGAAATGGCTCTCCTGCCACATGGAAGCATGGCCAAGGTCAAAGGAATGCAGTGCATCTCTACCAGAAGAGGTAGATTTTCTTGATCGCTTTTCTTCTTTCTTTCGAGCACTCCGCGTGACTGCGTGGCTCTCTTGCCACATGGAAGCATGGCCAAGGTCAAAGGAATGCAGTGCATCTCTACCAGAAGAGGTAGATTTTCTTGATCGCTTTTCTTCTTTCTTTCGAGCACTCCGCGTGACTGCGTGGCTCTCTTGCCACATGGAAGCATGGCCAAGGTCAAAGGAATGCAGTGCATCTCTACCAGAAGAGGTAGATTTTCTTGATCGCTTTTCTTCTTTCTTTCGAGCACTCCGCGTGACTGCGTGGCTCTCTTGCCACATGGAAGCATGGCCAAGGTCAAAGGAATGCAGTGCATCTCTACCAGAAGAGGTAGATTTTCTTGATCGCTTTTCTTCTTTCTTTCGAGCACTCCGCGTGACTGCGTGGCTCTCTTGCCACATTGAAGCATGGCCAAGGTCAAAGGCATGCAGTGCATCTCTACCAGAAGATGTCGATTTTCTTGATCGCTTTTCTTCTTTCTCTCGAGCACTCCGCGTGACGGCGTACATGTTCCGCTTCGTGAGCAATGCCCGCACCAAATCAAAGGGGTTAGCTACAATCACCAGGTGACATCTGACACAACGAATTCCAATATGCAAAAATGTGTCTTATCAACGCAGCGCAATCACGCCATTTTCCGAGCGANCATGCAAAAATGTGAAAAAAGCGCTTTACAAGATAAAAAACCAATTAACAAAAAAAGTCCTCTTCTTTTTTACTTGGAGTTTTTACACTCGCTGCTTCTTCACGCAGAAACACGGTTAATGCTGGAAATGGTAAGGCACGAGTACTACGTAACAAAGCTAAAACCTCTGATTAAAAAATCCATTTTTCAATGCAAAGTATGCACGCTTTACAAGCAACAAACACGCACCCAAATAATGGCCGCTCTACCTCCTGAGCGCTGCAGTTTCTTACTCCCCTTTTCTACAACTGGAGTAGATTTTGTAGGGCCATTCCAAATTAAAGCATCGGTGCTAAGATCTACCACCCTTATCAAGGGATACGTTGCAGTTTTTGTCTGTTTTTCCACAAAGGCAGTGCATCTCGAGCTATGCTCGGATCTTACAACCGAGACTTTTCGAGCAGCATTCGCCCGCTTCGTCGGCAGACGAGGTTTCCCCTCAAAAATGATGAGTGACACTGGAAAAACGTTCATTCGCGCCCAGGGCGCAGACATGGTCAAAAAATATGCCCCGCAAGGCATCAACTGGCAATATATAGCACCCAGCGCCCCCCACATGGGCGGCTAGTAGGAATCTGCAATGAAAAGCTTTAAAATCCGTCTAAAGAAAACCGCTGCAACCCACAAGTTTAGTTTTGAAGAATTCACGACGCTTCAGGTGCGAATTGAAGCAGTCCTCAACTCTAGACCTCTGTCCGCACTTTCCCAAGACCCAGCTGATATGACAGCACTTACTCCGGGTCAATTCCTTCGAGGTGCAACGCTATTGGCCATTCCAGAGCTTAATGCGGAAGACCTCTCTCTACTAAATCGGTGGGAGAAAGTGAAAGCACTTTACCACCAATTTAGTCGCCGCTGGAAAGAAGATTACCTCAAAGATCTTCAGAAGATATACAAGTGGAAAACACCACAACGCGATCCTCAGCCAGGCGACATCATCGTGATCAAATAAGATTCGCTCCCCCCACCGAGTGGCGATTGGGACGAATCGAAATAACCACATACGTGTCGTGGAAGTCCGTACACAAAATGGAGTTATCACGCGGCCACTTGTCAAACTGTGCTTCCTTCCAAAAGCACAATAAATAATTCTATACATATTTTCCTTCTGTATATTAAGGGTCTTAACTTCCCGTTTAAATATTGTACGCAAGTACTCCTCGTTTCTCTGCCTTTTCTTGCCCCTGGCTCCAACGGCGGAGACGGATAACTGCCTACAATGCCGCCTCTGCCACCGGTACCATGCCTTGCGGATGTTCCTGGCCTTCAAGGCGATGAAGCCGCCATAACGGTTGGGAGTAGCCCGCGCGCAGGGTTACTGCATCAACTGCCTTGCGCTCACCCACACTACCGGGGAATGCGACTCGCCAGGCAGCTGCAAGATCTGCGGGCTAGCGCACCATACGCTGCTGCATGTGGTAGCCAAGAACCATGGCCCGGGCCAAGGGAACAGAAGCCCGAGCAGCGAACATCGGCTCCAAAGAGTGCGCAGAAGAACCCGTGCTACCAGGCACCGCAACCGACGCGAAAGAAGGTCGCATGAAAGACTATCGCGCGCACCCCCCATGGCCTGCAAACGGCCAATTACCAGGGCCGCACCACCCACCACGTCCTTGGTAACACAATACGAGCCCTTAAAGAGCTGCAGGAGACACTCAGCAACGCATTTTTGCAGGGCGGGGATGATGTTTAAGCCGCCGCTTAAACCTAATTCGAGGCGACTCCGAAAAAATTATTCCCGAGCGCGCACGGCCGCCTACTATCATCGTGCCAAGTTAGGCGAAAGGCAGTTCAGCTACTACAGTCGGACAACGCGCACGCGCCCTTTTAAACTAATTCGTTTAATTTGTGAAATAAATGGTGCATACCAATACCTATACAGGCATATATACATATCTGTGCGGTTAGACTTAAAGTTTAAATAAAAAAACCCAAAACACCTGTTGTGAATTTTAAAATATGAACAAACGTTTTTCCTTTAAGCGGAAACTGCAGTGTGTGTGAATTAAAGGTGAGTGCGAGAGGAACCAAGCGTAAAAGTATTCACTTATCATTTTAACAATGCAGGAATCGTATAAAAATTTAATATAAAAGTTATTATACATATATATATATATATATAAACATACATATATTATATCGTCGATGTTTTTGCAAAACGCCCTATCTTACGACACTCAAATTTTACAGGAGAGCGAAAAAAGATTTGTCTTTGAAGGCATTTTCTCTAGCTATAATGTTACAAAATCTGTTGTTTGAATAACTATTTTATGATTTCTATGCATAAATCTGGATGCCTGGAGTTCAGGGTTACCAAATCTAATTTTTGCCGTAACGGCGATTTAATCGGTTTTGCAAAACAACGACACATATTTGAATTAGACGCAACCATAGGGCTTATAACATTAAAAATTGTTTTGAAGTTATTGTAATTTCTGGCTAAGTTGACGTTTCACTAGACCAGAACTTCCTAAACTAGGCTCCGGGGAACCCAAGGGTTTCGTAGAAAAGTCCCAGGGCTCCGTGAGGTTATTAATTTTTGGCAGTTCAATAATTCAACAGATACATAAGTATGAATCGGGGACCAGCCACCATCGCTTAAAATTCGGCATGAATAAGCATGGTTGTCGGCAGTCGATTTGAGTTGCACACGCAAAAAAGTTCTATAAACAGCATNACAATAATTCAACAGATACATAAGTATGAATCGGGGACCAGCCACCATCGCTTAAAATTCGGCATGAATAAGCATGGTGGTCGGCAGTCGATTTGAGTTGCACACGCAAAAAAGTTCTATAAACAGCATGACCGAGACGCAATTATCCTTTTTGGAGTGTATGTACTCGTAGTTGGTATCATTGCCGAATTGAGTGCCATAGCGTTGAGCGTTGCGCTTGTCAGCTTGTTTTTTTCTAACATGTAAGTGTTGTTGGCCGCTGTAGCCTAAGGATTAGAGGTGTGTTCTACCACTCCGAATAATTTGGGTTCGAACCCTGGTCAAAGCAATATCGCAGAAAGTATAAAAAAATGTTTTTTTTTTTAAAGCGGTCGCTCCTCTGCAGGCAATTGCAAACCGCCAAGTGTATTTCTGCCATGAAAAAGCTTCTCATAAAATTCATTTGCCTATCGCAGGCGACATACCTCCCTCCATTTTTATAACATCAGGACGCTTACCACAAATTGGAGGAGAAACTCGGCCAAAACACTTAGCGTGTAAGCGTCAAAATATTATTATTACTAGGGCAATCCAAAATATATTCGGGCATGTTTTTTGTCAGGCATGTTAGCAACACGCTGATGAAATGCTTGAACGTTTTTCCAAAAAGTATAAAGTTTGAGTTATATTTCTTGGAGCATATATTAGCATATTTCGCAATAAATGCATATTTCAGCATATTTTGCAGTAAATGCATATTTTCGGATACTTTGCGTTGCGTTGTTACGTTTAGAACTAATATGTTTTTGTTATTTTATGGCCTTATAACAATTATATTCAACAAGTTTTATTGAGGTCGAGGCCGATTTTAATGAAAAACTTATTATGGACAAGCAACAATAACTGAAAAAATGGTAGAAGTGATAGCTATTTCGGAAATAACCACATTTTCTCATCAGACTTCTTTCAGTAGGCTTTGAACCGACGATCCCACTGACTCAGCCAGTTGCCTATGCACTGTGCTAAGTTCGCTTTGTAAATTATCGTTGCTTTTTTCCACTTTATCATTTTGATATGCCAACACAATCAAGCGCAGCTATTCGGCTGCAATTTACTTGATCATGTGGTTGTTGGTTTGTTGGTTTTTGCTAATAATTATATTTTTAGAATGTTTAACTTTTAGGTGTGCTCGTCCTTAAGTTATTTATTTTTGTTATTTTATGGCCTTATAACAATTATATTCCACCATTTTTATTGAGCTCGAGGCCGTTTTTAATGAAAAACTTATTGTGGAAAAGCAACGATAATTGAAAAAATTGTAGAAGTGATAGCTATTTCGGAAATCACCACATTTCCTCATCAGACTTCTTTCAGTAGGATTCGAACCGACGATCCCACTGACTCAGCCAGTTGCCTATGCACCGTGCTAAGACGCCTTGTAAATTATCGTTTTGCTTATTTCCACTTTTTTCATTTTTTTGTTATGCCAACACAATCAAGCGCAGCTATTCCGCTGCAATTCACTTGATCATGTGGTTGTTGGTTTTTGCTAATAATTATATTTTTAGAATGTTTAACTTTTAGGTGTGCTCGTCCTTAAGTTATTTGTTTTTTTTTTTTATGGCCTTATAGCAATTATATTCAACAACTAGCAGGGTACCCGACGTCGTTCGGGGTGATCAAATAAAAATCTAAAAACGATAATACAAACCTTCTCTTCCGCATAAAAAAGGATACATACTATTTAGAACAAAATTTTTTTTTACTTTAATTTAAGGTTTCCTTATAAACAATATTTTTAGTTTTATTGTGTGGTGCATAAACATATAGATTATTCGGACTTCCCACTCGTGAGCATCCGACATATAATTGACCGTGGGTAAAGCAGGGCTCCTCCAACTGAAGTCCAGCCACCTTTAACGTTTGACCTTGCGATTCGTTTATCGACATAGCGAAACTAAGCCTCAAAGGAAACTGAAGCCTTTTAGATTCTAACGGGAGATCTGTGGGAACTAATGCAATTCGTGGCAGAAAAACGTCTTCTCCTTGGCCACATCCAGTAATTGTTGCTTCAATTATATTTGTCATCATTTTCTTTACTACCAGTCTTGTTCCATTACAAAGTTTGGGTGGATCAAGGTTACGCGGAAGAATAACAGGCACACCAATTTTCAAATTTAGATTATGGGGAGGAACTCCTGAGGGCTCAAGCGAATTCAAAAACTCCACTGGGTAATGTACACTTTCCTCCTGGCATGGCACGGTATCTATAGATTTGTACACGCGCGAAGTACCCGAAAGCTTTTGCAGAAGCTGAAAGTTGATGTTATTCACCGTAACATTTTTAGGAGCTAGAATGGCTCTTTCACACAGCCATTGATGTCTCGCATAATTTTCCGTAAGATTATCAAAGACTTTTGTTTTAAGCTCCTCTACAGTTTCAACAATGGTGGCTATTAAAGCAAGATGAACTTCGCCTTCAGTGTCGGTTTGTAAATCACCGTTTCCAAGTTTCAACAAATTAGATGCGAATTTATTCTACAATTGATCCCCATATACATGGGCTCTCATATTTGTACACAGCTTGAATTGTGTCACGCTTTGCCACAGATGTGATGCTTTTAAACAGGCCTTTATTTCATCCGCTCGTGTACCTCTAGGAATTATAGGCAATGTTTGTCTAAAGTCGCCTGCCAAAACCAATGTTCTACCGCCCATTATTTTCTTGTTGCTGCAAATATCCTGTAGTGTTCGGTCTAAGGCTTCTAAAGCAGCTTTATGAGCCATAGTGCATTCATCCCAGATGATAATCTGGCATCGCTTTAGGACTTCTGATAAGCCCGTTCCTTTGCTTATATTGCATGTAGGTGTTTCTTGTGCTGCTAAGTTTAGGGGAATCTTGAATGTAGCATGGGCTGTTCTTCCTCCTGGCAGAAGAGTTGCCGCAATGCCAGAAGACGCTACGGCGAGTGCAATTTGCTTGTTTTTTCTAATTTGAGCCAAGCATCACATCTGTGGCAAAGCGTGACACAATTCAAGCTGTGTACAAATATGAGAGCCCATGTATATGGGGATCAATTGTAGAATAAATTCGCATCTAATTTGTTGAAACTTGGAAACGGTGATTTACAAACCGACACTGAAGGCGAAGTTCATCTTGCTTTAATAGCCACCATTGTTGAAACTGTAGAGGAGCTTAAAACAAAAGTCTTTGATAATCTTACGGAAAATTATGCGAGACATCAATGGCTGTGTGAAAGAGCCATTCTAGCTCCTAAAAATGTTACGGTGAATAACATCAACTTTCAGCTTCTGCAAAAGCTTTCGGGTACTTCGCGCGTGTACAAATCTATAGATACCGTGCCATGCCAGGAGGAAAGTGTACATTACCCAGTGGAGTTTTTGAATTCGCTTGAGCCCTCAGGAGTTCCTCCCCATAATCTAAATTTGAAAATTGGTGTGCCTGTTATTCTTCCGCGTAACCTTATCCACCCAAACTTTGTAATGGAACAAGACTGGTAGTAAAGAAAATGATGACAAATATAATTGAAGCAACAATTACTGGATGTGGCCAAGGAGAAGACGTTTTTCTGCCACGAATTGCATTAGTTCCCACAGATCTCCCGTTAGAATCTAAAAGGCTTCAGTTTCCTTTGAGGCTTAGTTTCGCTATGTCGATAAACGAATCGCAAGGTCAAACGTTAAAGGTGGCTGGACTTGAGTTGGAAGAGCCCTGCTTTACCCACGGTCAATTATATGTCGGATGCTCACGAGTGGGAAGTCCGAATAATCTATATGTTTATGCACCACACAATAAAACTAAAAATATTGTTTATAAGGAAACCTTAAATTAAAGTAAAAAAAAATTTTGTTCTAAATAGTATGTATCCTTTTTTATGCGGAAGAGAAGGTTTGTATTATCGTTTTTAGATTTTTATTTGATCACCCCGAACGACGTCGGATACCCTGCTAGTTGTTGAATATAATTGCTATAAGGCCATAAAAAAAAAAAAACAAATAACTTAAGGACGAGC
>NW_016157348.1:14735-19124 GCF_001687245.7 Rhagoletis zephyria | reverse complement strand
TGCCATTGAAGATAAACTATTATCTCTAGGGGGAAATGAGCTTCCAACGTATGGACTTCCTGTGACTCAGAGGAGTACTATGCATAACTTGAGCCGTGAAGTAACGCGAGAACTTTGCTATGATGTCGAATCTTTAATCGAAGAAACTGAGACGCATATTTCGAAGTTTCTACCCAAGCAGTATTTGAAGCAGTTATGAATAGCGTTGTAAATAATGCAAGTAAAATCTTCTTTCTTGATGCACCAGGTGGCACAGGTAAAACATTCGTTATAAGAACGTTGTTTTAAACAGGCCTTTATTTCATCCGCTCGTGTACCTCTAGGAATTATAGGCAATGTTTGTCTAAAGTCGCCTGCCAAAACCAATGTTCTACCGCCCATTATTTTCTTGTTGCTGCAAATATCCTGTAGTGTTCGGTCTAAGGCTTCTAAAGCAGCTTTATGAGCCATAGTGCATTCATCCCAGATGATAATCTGGCATCGCTTTAGGACTTCTGATAAGCCCGTTCCTTTGCTTATATTGCATGTAGGTGTTTCTTGTGCTGCTAAGTTTAGGGGAAGCTTGAATGTAGCATGGGCTGTTCTTCCTCCTGGCAGAAGAGTTGCCGCAATGCCAGAAGACGCTACGGCGAGTGCAATTTGCTTGTTTTTTCTAATTTGAGCCAACAACGTTCTTATAACGAATGTTTTACCTGTGCCACCTGGTGCATCAAGAAAGAAGATTTTACTTGCATTATTTACAACGCTATTCATAACTGCTTCAAATACTGCTTGGGTAGAAACTTCGAAATATGCGTCTCAGTTTCTTCGATTAAAGATTCGACATCATAGCAAAGTTCTCGCGTTACTTCACGGCTCAAGTTATGCATAGTACTCCTCTGAGTCACAGGAAGTCCATACGTTGGAAGCTCATTTCCCCCTAGAGATAATAGTTTATCTTCAATGGCAGCAAGTGCTAAACTGTATATATTATTATCATATGTTATTTCATGACTTTGATTTTGAATCTGAGCAAGGTGCAGAAAGTCTTCGGATAGATTGTCGTTATGATTTTGTCACAGTGGAAGTGGATTTGAAATATTGCACACATGGATTAGAATTGCAAATAAGTTTCTTAGACTTTTTGGGGAATTTGACATCGATGCTTCTGTCATAGTTGCTTGCCAATGTGCATCGTCTTCAAGAAGTCCACGGAGAAAACACGCTTCTCTATAAGTTTGACAGACTGTACCATTCACTGTTTTTAATCTTTCGAATGAGGTTGGCCCACTTACTTCTAAAAGAAGTATTCTCAAAAAAAAAACATTCTTGCTGGCTGGGATGGACAGTATAAATTATTGCCAAAGTGTCGTCTTTAAAAATATCTGGTTGTCCTTCTACACAACTTCCCCGTTTTCTTCTGTTCCATTTGTTATTTTTCCAATTATAATAACTTGGCACCTCAGAATGAAGCAATGTTCTGGCAAATAAATCCGTTTGATAAAGTTGGAAAAATGCCGTAAGCGTTGTATTTCTTGGAGCGATAACTTGCTGCAAAATATGTTGTTCAGTAAAGTATATTATTTGGCCATTTTCTAAATGGACACTGAGCTGTTGAATTGCAGGATGTCGCTCGTGGATAGGGAAACCCAAAATTCGCCAAAAAGCTTCACTGCTGCTTATGTATATTCCACATTGGTAGGTGGTTACTTCATCGTTTAAATTTNGATCCGTTTGATAAAGTTGAAAAAATGCCGTAAGCGTTGTATTTCTTGGAGCGATAACTTGCTGTAAAATATGTTGTTCAGTAAAGTATATTATTTGGCCATTTTCTAAATGGACACTGAGCTGTTGAATTGCAGGATGTCGCTCGTGGATAGGGAAACCCAAAATTCGTCAAAAAGCTTCACTGCTGCTTATGTATCTTCCACATTGGTAGGTGGTTACTTCATCGTTTAAGTTTGGATTCTGAAGAGCGTACATCGTCGCATCGGAACATTTATTTACGTACTTGCAAACGTATTTTATAGATTTTATAAAAATACAAAATTCTACATTTATATGAGCCTCAAAAGCTTTTGAAAGTAGTGGACAATAAGGAACTATCCATCTATTGTCAATATCAACCTCGATACCATTGTTGACTTTGATTTTCGTAGACACTCCACCATGCCCTGGTTTTCTCCTTTTGTAAAGTGGATAGCCATCTATTCCAGTTTGCGTTTCATTTACAAACTGTCTCGGATGTCTCTTGATAGATTTGCCGTTTACCATACATGGAGAATTGGCATTCAAATTTCCGCATGGACCATGTACCATAGTTTTCTTAATGATATGAAATAGAACTGGATCGGTATTGGGATCTGGCAGTTCCGCAGAAATAATTAAGTCAATTTGGTTAGAATGTATTTTGTTGTTAAGCCACAATAGTATATGCGCATGAGGTAGGCCTCGTTTTTGCCACTCTATCGTATACATATCGCAACGTATTGAACCAAAGATAATACATTTTTTTATAAGATTCATCATCTTAATTATTTTTTGTCGAAATACTCTTGCTACCAGATCTCGACGATCTTTCGCAGACTGACCATGAAAGAGTTCTTCTTTCATCTCTTTCCAAGTAGGATTACATGTAAACGTTATAAAAAGATCAGGTTTCCCATAAGTCCTCACATAGCTCATGGCATCTTGGGTCCGTTCATGCATGTATCTAAATATATACATATATGTAGTATTTTTAGTTTTGAGTAAGCAAAAAGTTGCATACAAACATACACTGGGTCATAGATTACGGATCTGTATAACGTTTTTTTTTTAGATCAGATAATTTTTCTTCAATACTTTCATTTTAAGTTTGCATTGTGAATTAAAAATATCAAACTTTGATAGAGCAGAAATTTAAAAATAATATGGTGTTTGTAAATTTTTGTTATTAAAGCCTTTTATAAAAAAATTAAGCTACCAATAAAAAAAAACAATGGATAAATAAAAAAGTTGTGAATTGAGAAATGAAATCGCGATATAATCGTACATGGCATATGAGTAACATTCTTTCCTCCTCATACATATTTCAAACAAAAAAATCAATGCGCATTTTCATTTGT
Source organism: Rhagoletis zephyria (assembly GCF_001687245.7). Lineage (NCBI taxonomy): Eukaryota > Metazoa > Arthropoda > Insecta > Diptera > Tephritidae > Rhagoletis > Rhagoletis zephyria. The sequence goes on along the minus strand of NW_016157348.1, from coordinate 16,038 downwards.
CCACTCAAAACTTTTACTTATCCCTAAGATTTCAGTCATTCTGCGACTCTTATTTCATAAATCCTGAAATAAAAGTTTTTTTATTAGTCCGAAATACTCAGTAAATAACAGTTATTTTTAGCTTTTGTTTAATTCCTCAAAAACTAAAAGTTATTTTTGATTTGTAAGAATAAGATTGAAATTTGATGCAAAATTAATTCAGACTGCCGTAATAATAATCATTATACATTTCACATACCTTGGACTTCCTGTTAAACTGGATGGTAGAATACATATTTTCCCTACATCAGTTATTTCGGTGTTTTCATTACTAACGCTGTTCCTGAGATGTATGTATGAATCAACGCGTAATTCTTTTTGGTGTGTTTTTATTTACAAAAGGCGCTCTGCTTCCACCTTTGCATACATATCAACAGCATACTGTTGAAATAAGTCTTGACATCGGTGTAAATGATTGAAGTAGTTGTCTCTGACCATAAAAGTGTAGGCGTAGAAATCCATACATGACACTGTTTTGTTCCCTTGTGTTTGGGGAATTCCAAAGTGATAGCCATCTTCGCCATATACGCATATTAATGGATATTGAAGAGGATCGTATGATCGGTGTGTTTCTGTGATTCTTTGTATACTATTGTCCCGAAGTTTTATAATGATTTGGTTGACCTTGGTTTGTCGGTCCAAACAGGAATCTTTATTTATGGTTGATGGATAGCTCGTTTCCAATGGATGGTGGCAAAAAAGTGGCTGACTTACGTGTAATGATTTTGTATTACCGGCTTATGGTGACTCAATTGCTGTTAAATGAATAGTCCGGATTTGATGCTCACAACTTCCTTATTCTACGCAACAACATGGCTGGGGATTTGCCGGAAGGAATGTGACGGCACCTTTTGCCTCTATTAATTTCCACTGAGGGGTGAGTATCGACTCCCCGAATGTCGCTAGCTTTTAATCCACTTTAATTACTTGGTTGTAGTTCCGTTCTTGCGAGGGCTGATGAGTGTGGTTCGCTCCGTGTCCAATTCCAAAAAAAAAAAGAAATATCTATATAGCCTCGCGGTATGTCATCACCGATTCTTCTATCGTATATCAGTGTGGCCGTTTTCATAGTGGCCATGTCAATTCGTGTCTCTACCAATATGATGGTTCGTGTCTTGAATAACTATTGGTTACGTACATTCATCTGGCAATCCCCCTCCATTTTGAAGTTTAGCTTTGACAGTTTTGTTATGTTTACATTTCTTATAATCGTTCTTATGTCTATTATTTGGGCAATAAAAAATAATAGATCATTATCCCCCTC
>NW_016157348.1:8103-14710 GCF_001687245.7 Rhagoletis zephyria | reverse complement strand
TAATAAATAATAAACTGAAGTAAATACTGTACTGATTTCAAATCGAGTACCATCATCTTATAACATAGACTTTAATAGGACGGACTGTACGTCTACCGTTGGCAGAATTTTTTTTAATAATCTGAATTTACAACTTGGTATTTGAGTCTTTGAACATGGCGACATGACCGACGCCGAAATAGCCGCCCTCAATGGTAAAATATCTGCTTACGTTGGCCAACCATGGTTGATAAAATCCCATGCCATACACCAAATGAATGAGTTGCAAATATGTGAGAGAGCATATCGGGAACTGAAGGCGAATGAGGTGTTAACACCTCAGGGTCGTCTTCATCAAATGATACATTATTGTTATCGAACCGCTCGGTTGAAGTTAAAACCCGAGTCGGCTTCACGCCAGGCAGATCTGATTGGAAAATTTCAGTCGAAGATTCGTGAGCTTCGGATGTCTTAACCGAATACGGGAATCCCGACGTGCGATCCCCAATTAAGTTTGAACTCGACCTTCCATGGTTTTGAAAATGAACGGGGAACGATGAGTTCAACTCAAAATACTGTTCCATCACAATATTTACCCTTAGCCATACCAGATTCGATTCCAAACCAGAATATACCGACTACGGTTCAGGCAACTGAACCACGGTATACCCTGACCACCAGTACGGTTAATTCAAATGCTCAACCAGCCGTTCTCAATTCAGTGTCAGGCGGAACGGAACCAACACCCTCATTACACCAACTGTCTGTAATGGTGTCTGAGTTGCTGAAAGTCCAAACACAGATGCAACAGCAAATGATCCGTGATCGGATTCAGTTGCAGACACAAATTCCTGATGTTCGTGATATGAACCAAACCATGCCAACGACCTGGAATCATACCTGGATACCACCCTCGGTGGATCCTCCGCATGGTTCTTTGGGTGGTCCTTCAACCTTACAAACTCAAACGATCAATACCTACCGTGGTCTTAGAACGTCACATATCCAAGAACCAATTAATCAACCATCTCATTTATATCCGAATTATTCGCTATCCGGTCCACCACAATCACGACCAAATCAAGCCACTATATTCGACGAATCTGCCCAAGCGGATGCAATGGATAGGAAATTCAGAGGCTTACCATCATGGATTGGACGTGCTCAATTCGATGGCGTTCATGTGAACGAAAAATTTCTATCGGTTTAAGATTATTTGGCTATTATTGGCTCATTTCGATATAAGATTGGAGTACCCGACCACGAATTGGTTACGCGTTTGGTGCCCACACTCACGGGGCCGCTCGACAATGGTACTTCACCGAACTGAGAAACTTCGGAGATTATCAAGATTTTTGCACGAAACTTCGTGCTCGTTTCCTCAACAACCATACTCGGGCCCAAGTAATAATGTCATATGCACAGATTAAATTCGATCCACGTTCGCAAACACTGCTGAAACATATCGATGACTTGACATTCCAATTGCAGGGTAATTCCTGTGGTCTGAATGAACGGGACCACCTCGATATCATCATTGGTACCTTATCCGATCATCTGCGTGAACTCGTCCACACTCGACAAGTCCACACGTTGGAGCAATTGCGTGAGTTCGCTCAGCGAATTGCACCATATTCGTTCATTGTTGCCACACCCCGTCCGGAAAGAACCCGTTCGGATAGACAGCGATCAGTTCCACGGGAAATTTCGGCAATACATGATCCACCGGATGATTCTTCTCATTCGGAATATACCGCTTCGTTTCCTGGGTCCGACTCCGATGACAAGGAATGTGCATACTTGAACAAGCAAAAGAAACCAATTAAAGCATCTCAGAAACATAGGTATTCGAAACCAGTCGAGGATTATAAAAATGACAAAAATCCAAAGGGGAATGATAAAGTAGGAACTATCGTCGACCCATTTTTCGTTGTTGAGGGCGACGAAAATGTACGATGTGCAAAATGTCTCGTGTGGGGCCATCACTTCAAAAAGTGTCGAACGCAACCAAATAGGGTGATCTGCTACAAATGTACAACCATGGGTTACGTCTGATCAATGCCCGTGGTCAAAAAACGCGTAAGGGATTCGATTGGGAATAGTGGTCCATCGTACTCAGAATCCACAACTTTATCTAAATCCACTGTCTCTAACAATCCGCACTCTACCGAAGTCCCTCTACAAATCGACAAATCTTCAGTCCCGAATTCCAGTAATAATTCTACTCTGATTCTTAATGAGTATAATCAAGCTCAAAGGGATGGCAAAGAACCATCAACCCAATATTCTGAACGAACACCACCAATTACCAAACCTACTTCAGCTCCAGTCCCTAATCACAATCAAGACGGAGACAACAAAGTTAACCCACCACGACTCCGCGATGTTTTCTTTATCTCAGAAAAATGCTTGACATATAATATGCCGAACGAGCAATTATCTCACGGTTATGGTTAACAACCATTCTCATACGGTTTTACTCGATGGTGGAGCTGAAGTCACAGTCATTTCACAAACATTTTATGAGAAGTACAGATGGGGGCAGTTGCAACCTACCAAAACCTCCATTGGTCTTGCCGATAATTCGATTTCATTTAAGGCCATTGGTAAAGTGGATGTATTATATACGGTCGGTAGTCTTACCCGACTGGTGCCAACTCTTGTCGTACCTATCTCACTGAAACACCCAATTATGGGACGGACATTCCTTGAGGCCTTCTATTTCGAACTGGTGCAGTACCAAGAGAAGGTTCAACGATTTTTAAAACATACAGCCAAAGGTGATACTGAAGAAGTTGCATCTGCTAAAGTCGAAATGGTTACGGCGGATAAATTTATTAATTTTTGTAACCAGCCACCAGGGAGTGGGAAAGAACAAGCTCAGGTATCTTCTATGAGTAATGATCTGGAGCCAATTGACGCTTCCACACTCGGTTTAGAGGGTGAACTAGATACCCCAAAAATAACGAGCGTAAGTCTTCCACATAATCTCACCCCCGATCAAAGACAAATGTTGGACGCCGTTCTCAGACTTTTTAATCCAACTCCTGAGTCTGGTCCTTTAAACGTCACTAATCAGATCGAACACGTAATTGATACGGGTGATGCAAAACCCGTTATGAAACGCGAGTATCCAGTATCGCCATACGTGGCTGAACAAGTTCAAGCCGAATTGGATAAAATGCGTAGTCGTGACATCATTATGACCATCGAAGAAAGCCCTTGGCGGTCACCAATTCTGGCTGTAAACAAGAAAGACGGAACGTGTCGCGTGTGCTTGGACGCGAGAGAGCTGAATAAAATTACCATTCCGAATGCCTATCCAATTACGGATACTAACCAAATTTTAGCACGACTAAAGTCAGCTAAATACCTAACCAGTATTGATCTGTCTCAAGCTTTCTTTCAAATTCCTTTGGCAAAATCGAGTCAACTGAAAACCGCTTTTGCATTCGGTAACAGACTTTATGCTTTTCGTCGCATGACGATGGGGTTGAGAAATTCACCCGCCACATTAGTCATTCTCATTGATAAAATTTTCCGTGATTTGGTTCCACATGCATTCGCATATGTCGATGATTTCATAATTTGCACTTCGACGTTTGAAGAACACGTTAAGATATTAGCTATTGTTGCAAAACGGCTGGCGGGGGCCGGCTTAACCATCTCAATATCCAAATCGAATTTTTGTTGTAAACGATTGGAATTCCTGGGCTACGTTTTGTCTCAACAGGGTTTATCTGCGAATCCATCTCGTATTCGAGCGATTGTTGAATTTTCACGGCCCAAAACGGCAAAAGAAGTCAGACGGTTCGTTGGTGCAGCAGGCTGGTACCGTAAATTTATTCCAAATTTTTCGGAGATCACAGCTCCCCTTTGTGAATTGTATAAAGGAAACCGAAAAAGACCCATTGAATGGAATACCGCTGCTGAACAAGCCTTTCTCAAACTCAAAGAGTGTTTAACTACCACTCCCGTTCTGACTATGGCCGATTATTCAAAACCATTCAAGGTTTATACCGATGCCTCGCTGATCGCAGCGGGAGCTGTTCTAGTACAAGAACATGATCGGAATGAACGTCTGGTTCAGTATTTTTCTAAGAAATTCTCGAAAGCCGAACAAAATTACACAGCATCTGAACGGGATTGCCTAACCGTTCTCTTAGCGGTCGAAAAGTTCCGTCCATATTTTGAGGGTCGTGAATTGGTTGTGGTAACGGCCAATGCAGCTTTGCGCTGGCTACAAACTCTCAAAGAACCAACTGGCCGTTTATGCCGTTGGGCGATCCGATTATCACCATACGATCTCTAAATTATTCATAAACCAGGAAAACATTTAGAACTTCCTGACGCCATATCTCGTTCTTTTGCTCTTCTCAACATCGTTCGTAGAAATCCAATTGACCTTCCGAGTAATTTTCACGTTAATCGTATCCCAATCACATCCGTGCTCAACATTGACCCAAACACGTGCGATAAATGGTACAACAAAATGCATGCCATGGCCTCAAAACAACCATTAGATAGATATAAAATCGATAACAACCTCCTATATCATCGATTGAAATTTTCCAATCAAAGTGCGGAAATACTGTGGACACTTTGTGTACCATCTTCTGACAGAGCAAAAGTCCTCGATGAAAATCATAACCAACATTCGCATCAGGGTGTCTGGGCGCAGCCCATGAAAAATGCAAACGCCATATCCGTAGTCAATGATCTTCGACATATATTCACGGTGAATGGCTGCCCCGAACTCATTATATCAGATAATGGTACTCAATTCATCAGTCAAACTTTCGCAAAGCTTTGCGCCGATTATAACATCAAACACATGAAAACGCCTTTGTACCATCCACAAGCCAATCAGGTCGAGGCAAAAGCATTCGACTTGGATTACGTGCTCGCATGGCTGACCTTCTTGAACATTCCCCCTGGGAAAACCATCTGTCTCGTGTTATTCATGATATTAACACTTCAGTGCATTCAGCCACGGGCTACACGCCATATTTCCTGCACACTGGTCGTGAATATGTGAAAGATGGAAACGAATATAAATTATTATTGGATGTAAATCCATACCATACACAGGATGTAGAACAGCGTAAAGTTCTGGCTGATGAAATTCGAGACAAACAGTTCGAACAATATCAACAAACCGCACAACGGGCATTTACCCGCAAGAGAGAACGCCATTTCGAGATAGGCTCGTAGGTGTACATTCCCAATCCTAAACAGTCCGTGGCCGGAGAGGGCTATGAACAAAAACTAGCTCCACCAAAAATTAGAGCCTATGTTTCACGGAAACTTGGTTCAAATTCATATGAACTGATCGATGCTAAACACCGAGTGCTTGGCAATTATTCCGCCGATTTAATCACAACACGTTAACTCATTCAGTACATTCGCCTTCTCAAGAATTTCGATGAATATATGGCGGGCTTCCATACTCCATTGATTCTGCCTTATTACAGGGTACCCGGCTTGAATAAATTAATTAAGTTTAGTTTTGTTATATCCATAGTTTTGTTATATTATATCCTCAGTACATTGCTAGTAAATCGATCAAAGCAAACAGAAAAGATTCATAACCAAATCATTTACCAATGCCTTTCATCTACCGTAGCTTATGTAATGCGTACTGAAACTAAATACGAAAGACGGAACATTTGTACATACATATGCGCTTAAAGGCGAACTGAACGAGTCAGGATGGGGTTGATGAAGATCATGTAGAACGATTTCGATGTAAGGTCTAACGTCGATCAAACCACAGCCCGTGAATCGCATTCGAACCACCATTCTCATATCCCTACCAAACGCTCCACTTTTTTTTTGTTAACGTGTCGCTGAAGATGAGGAATTTGAAAGAAAGCTTGAGACAGATCAATACTGGTTAGGTATTTTGCTGACTTTAGTCGTGCTAAAATCTGGTTAGTATCCGTAATTGGATAGGCATTTGGAACGGTGATTTTATTCAATTCTCTTGCGTCCAAGCATACGCGACAAGTTCCGTCTTTCTTTTTTACAGCCAGAATTGGTGACCGCCAAGGACTTTCTTCGATGGTCATAATGATGTCACGACTACGCATTTTGTCCAGTTCGGCTTGAACTTGTTCAGCCACGTATGGCGATACTGGATACTCGCGTTTCATAACGGGTTTTGCATCACCCGTATCAATTACGTGTTCGATCTGATTAGTGACGTTTAAAGGACCAGACTCAGGAGTTGGATTAAAAAGTCTGAGANTTCTTTTTTACAGCCAGAATTGGTGACCGCCAAGGACTTTCTTCGATGGTCATAATGATGTCACGACTACGCATTTTGTCCAGTTCGGCTTGAACTTGTTCAGCCACGTATGGCGATACTGGATACTGGCGTTTCATGACGGGTTTTGCATCACCTGTGTCAATTACGTGTTCGATCTGATTAGTGACATTTAAGGGACCAGACACAGGAGTTGGATTAAAAAGTTTGAGAACGGCGTCCAACATTTGTCTTTGTTCGGGGGTGAGATTATGTGGAAGACTTACGCTCGTTATTTTTGGGGTATCTAGTTCACCCTCTAAACCGAGTGTGGAAGCGTCAATTGGCTCCAGATCATTACTCATAGAAGATACCTGAGCT
>NW_016157348.1:7797-7925 GCF_001687245.7 Rhagoletis zephyria | reverse complement strand
ACCTTCTCTTGGTACTGCACCAGTTCGAAATAGAAGGCCTCAAGGAATGTCCGTCCCATAATTGGGTGTTTCAGTGAGATAGGTACGACAAGAGTTGGCACCAGTCGGGTAAGACTACCGACCGTATA
>NW_016157348.1:3948-7652 GCF_001687245.7 Rhagoletis zephyria | reverse complement strand
GCTCCACCATCGAGTAAAACCGTATGAGAATGGTTGTTAACCATAACCGTGAGATAATTGCTCGTTCGGCATATTTTATGTCAGGCATTTTTCTGAGATAAAGAAAACATCGCGGAGTCGTGGTGGGTTAACTTTGTTGTCTCCGTCTTGATTGTGATTAGGGACTGGAGCTGAAGTAGGTTTGGTAATTGGTGGTGTTCGTTCAGAACATTGGGTTGATGGTTCTTTGCCATCCCTTTGAGTTTGATTATACTCGTTAAGAATCAGAGTAGAATTATTACTGGAATTCGGTACTGAAGATTTGTCGATTTGTAGAGGGACTTCGGTCGAATGAGGATTGTTAGAGACAGTGGATTTAGAAAAGGTTGTGGATTCTGAGTACGATGGACCACTATTCCCAATCGACTCCCTTNATCCCTTACGCGTTTTTTGACCACGGGCATTGATCAGACGTAACCCATGGTTGTACATTTGTAGCAGATCACCCTATTCGGTTGCGTTCGACACTTTTTGAAGTGATGGCCCCACACGAGACATTTTGCACATCGTACATTTTCGTCGCCCTCAACAACGAAAAATGGGTCGACGATAGTTCCTACTTTATCATTCCCCTTTGGATTTTTGTCATTTTTATAATCCTCGACTGGTTTCGAATACCTATGTTTCTGAGATGCTTTAATTGGTTTCTTTTGCTTGTTCAAGTATGCACATTCCTTGTCATCGGAGTCGGACCCAGGAAACGAAGCGGTATATTCCGAATGAGAAGAATCATCCGGTGGATCATGTATTGCCGAAATTTCCCGTGGAACTGATCGCTGTCTATCCGAACGGGTTCTTTCCGGACGGGGTGTGGCAACAATGAACGAATGTGGTGCAATTCGCTGAGCGAACTCACGCAATTGCTCCAACGTGTGGACTTGTCGAGTGTGGACGAGTTCACGCAGATGATCGGATAAGGTACCAATGATGATATCGAGGTGGTCCCGTTCATCCAGACCACAGGAATTACCCTGCAATTGGAATGTCAAGTCATCGATATGTTTCAGCAGTGTTTGCGAACGTGGGTCGAATTTAATCTGTGCATATGACATTATTACTTGGGCCCGAGTATGTTTGTTGAGGAAACGAGCACGAAGTTTCGTGCAAAAATCTTGATAATCTCCGAAGTTTCTCAGTTCGGTGAAGTACCATTGTCGAGCGGCCCCCGTGAGTGTGGGTACCAAACGCGTTACCAATTCATGGTCGGGTACTCCAATCTTATATCGAAATGAGCCAATAATAGCCAAATAATCTTCAACCGATAGAAATTTTTCGTTCACATGAACGCCATCGAATTGAGCACGTCCCATCCATGATGGTAAGCCTCTGAATTTCCTATCCATTGCATCCGCTTGGGCAGATTCGTCGAATATAGTGGCTTGATTTGGTCGTGATTGTGGTGGACCGGATAGCGAATAATTCGGATATAAATGAGATGGTTGATTAATTGGTTCTTGGATATGTGACGTTCTAAGACCACGGTAGGTATTGATCGTTTGAGTTTGTAAGGTTGAAGGACCACCCAAAGAACCATGCGGAGGATCCACCGAGGGTGGTATCCAGGTATGATTCCAGGTCGTTGGCATGGTTTGGTTCATATCACGAACGTCAGGAATTTGTGTCTGCAACTGAATCCGATCACGGATCATTTGCTGTTGCATCTGTGTTTGGGCTCTCAGCAACTCAGACACCATTACAGACAGTTGGTGTAATGAGGGTGTTGGTTCCGTTCCGCCTGACACTGAATTGAGAACGGCTGGTTGAGCATTTGAATTAACCGTACTGGTGGTCAGGGTATACCGTGGTTCAGTTGCCTGAACCGAAGTCGGTATATTCTGGTTTGGAATCGAATCTGGTATGGCTAAGGGTAAATATTGTGATGGAACAGTATTTTGAGTTGAACTCATCGTTCCCCGTTCATTCTCAAAACCATGGAAGGTCGAGTTCAAACTTAATTGGGGATCGCACGTCGGGATTCCCGTATTCGGTGAAGACATCCGAAGCTCACGAATCTTCGACTGAAATTTTCCAATCAGATCTGCCTGGCGTGACGCCGACTCGGGTTTTAACTTCAACCGAGCGGTTCGATAACAATAATGTATCATTTGATGAAGACGACCCTGAGCTGTTAACACCTTATTCGCCTTCAGTTCTCGATATGCTCTCTCACATATTTCCAACTCATTCATTTGGTGTATGGCATGGGATTTTATCAACCATGGTTGGCCAACGTAAGCAGATATTTTACCATTGAGGGCGGCTATTTCGGCGTCGGTCATGTCGCCATGTTCAAAGACTCAAATACCAAGTTGTAAATTCAGATTATTAAAAAAAATTCTGCCAACGGTAGACGTACAGTCCGTCCTATTAAAGTCTATGTTATAAGATGATGGTACTCGATTTGAAATCAGTACAGTATTTACTTCAGTTTATTATTTATTATTATTATTATATTATTCTATGAGTATGTCGTTTTGAATATCCACTTTCAAAAATAATGCCGCATAAATCGATCACTATTTGAATATTGCTTTAAATCTAATTAGTTTAACAAAAAATTCACGCTCACTTGGTTGTATATCTCATGTGATTTTCGGTCCAAAATTTTGTTTAATATTATACCGAACGTGGGCTGAGAATGGCGTTTAACGCACTAGCTCGAATCTTTTTATGGGCCAAGTTGTTTGCTCCCAGGATGCAGCGAAGGCCTTAAATACTTGGGAGTATTACTTGTATCTCCTTCGGTCCCTTCTGTCGCCAACAAGATACGCAACAAAGATCAAGACTATCCACCCCCCAATTTACTGGAAGACCAAATCAGACNTTGTATCTCCTTCGGTCGCTTCTGTCGCCAATAAGGTACACACAAAGATCAAGACTATCCACCCCCGAATTTACGGGAAGACCAAATCAGACTGAGAATATTCAACCAGTTTGAGAATGTTAAACGAGTTTACTTTGATATGAGTTTGAAATTTTATTGGGAATTAATACCCAATTACAAAAATAAAGAAAAATCAATAGTTTGGTTCAATTAATATTGACCGTGTTATCGGTTACGTTGCTTAAACTTATACCGAAAGACGAAATGAAAAATTATCGGTTCAAAAATCTTGACCGTCGATGTGTGGTGTTACTTGATTAAAAAAATTCAATTAACTTGCTTTTCAGAATTGGCGAACTGAACTGACGAGAATGGTTATGACTGCTGATCAATGGTGTTCGCATCGCAGATCGATCACCATTCACCCCCGCGGAATTAAATAATCAAAATATCCACAAAAATTTTGATTGAAAACGAGCTCCAATAAAAATCAATTAAATCATGCCGTGTGAAGACTGAGGACGATATTGATTTACAGTGATTATGAATTCAAAAGATAATTATTTGATTCAATCTCAATGATGATTTATAATAGCGGAATTTCTAAAAGAAAAATTTATCAAAAATCTATTAAACTCGAATATGTATGGTTCACCGACGTACAATTTTGTGACCAACAAAATGAGAAAAACGACTAAAAGATTTTAATTTTTCCTTAAATTTAATTTTATGATGTATTAAATTGATTCGATGATGAAAATGTATTCCCTCAGCTGAGCACGCGGTTATTTTATGCCGGACTTAAGTGTGGTTATGTTCAACGAAAACTTATTATTTTTCA
>NW_016157348.1:0-3710 GCF_001687245.7 Rhagoletis zephyria | reverse complement strand
TTTAATCCACTTTAATTACTTGGTTGTAATTCCGTTCTTGCGAGGGCTGATGAGTGTGGTTCGCTCCGTGTCCAATTCCAAAAAAAAAAAGAAATGTCTGTATAGCCTCGTGGTATGTCATCACCGATTCTTCTATCGTATACCAGTGTGGCCGTTTTCATTCATGTCAATTCGTGTATCTACCGATATGATGGTTCGTGTCTTGAATAACTATTGGTTACGTACATTCATCTGGCAATCCCCCCCATTTTGAAGTTTAGCTTTGACAGTTTTGTTATGTTTACATTTCTTATAATCGTTCTTATGTCTATTATTTGGGCAATAAAAATAATAGATCATNGTTACGTACATTCATCTGGCAATCCCCCCCATTTTGAAGTTTAGCTTTGACAGTTTTGTTATGTTTACATTTCTTATAATCGTTCTTATGTCTATTATTTGGGCAATAAAAAATAATAGATCAATAACGATATCTCTTTTCCCACAATCTTGGTTATTCATTACTATGGCCACTTCATTACAGATTGGTATGTTAAAACGACTACAATGTTCCCCGGCAGGCCGCTTATCCGCGTGTATCACCAACTTTAAATCAAGTGAATTAGACATTTCCATAGCACATTTGAAGCTTCTAACGTAGTTGTTAGTGATGTGCACCATTTCTTGCAATTGGATTGTAATGCTACGTTCTATCGCATTTAAATACGTGCAACGCAGTTCGGCTTGGTCGTGCATGTTACTTACAAAATATATTTGCAAAAACTGTGGTTTTTGGTTACCCTCTGGTTGAAGCGATCCAATGCTGTGGTAAACTTGACCTTGTACTTTAAATGTCGGCATAAAACCACCTTCGTAAACAATATTTGCCCCAAATGACGTCATTTGAAATGCCGAGTTATAGTTTCGAATACATTTTAGAAACGCTTTTGATTCGGAAGTGGTCCCTAGCAGTAACGTGTTTGATGGGTTCGGTGGCTCAGCTAGAAGAGGTAGGGATACCTCTCCATTTGAGCAACACATGCTAGGGGTTTCACCGTTCCACTTCTTCGCTTTACAGTGCTGGCACTCATCCGACATTGGGCCAATATTAGTAACATCTAATGAAGAGTAACTGATGCCCGCTGAATAATTATATGCACCGTACTTCAAGTCATTTAAATTAAACGTGCGCTCCCTGCGTGCAGAGCTTCTTGCTGCATTGGACTGCAAGCGGGCATGTCGCTCCTCTTCGTCTTCCTGCTGTCTTCGCGCAGAGCTTCTTGTTGCATTAGACTGCAAGCAGGTCTGTCGCTTCCCTTCGTCTTCCTGCTGTCTTCGCGTAGAGTTTCTTGCTGCATTGGACTGCAAGCGGGCATGTCGCTCCTCTTCGTCTTCGCGCAGAGTTTCTTGCTGCATTAGACTGCAAGCGGGCTCGGCGTTCTTCCCCAGTCTCTTCAGCTCTTTGACGCTTTTGCCTGCGTGCTTTTAATGAATGTGCCAATATATTTCTTCGCTTCCTCGGAGGCATATTCAAGCAATCGTTTGTGAAAATGTTTGAGTATTTAAGTCAAAATATATACGGAAATCTTTATATCACTGTTTTCAGTATCTGAGGTCATGCGAAAAATAATAGGTACACGATTTTTTGACCAGTTATAGATATATCTTTTGTCTGTTTAACGTTTTTAATTATTTTATAAAAATGCAGCTCATTACCTAACGAAAACTACATGAATCTAAATTTTAAACTTTGTAGAAAAATTTACACAACAAACTTTTTATTCAGACTTTTTAAAAAAATTCAAAGTATGCAGTTTTATAGCCCATTAAATTCTATCTTAACAAAATACAAATTTCAAGTGGCAATGAATTCGCATTTATTTTTGATAATTTTCTTTGCCGGTGGTGTTATTTTCTACCATACAAAAAAAAAATTCTCAAACATACATACTTTGTATGGAAGTGGGTGACACCGTCAGCAAAAAAGATTTCAAACTTGCATTTTATTAAGCTAGAATTTAATGGGCTTCAAATTTTTCTACAAAGTTTGAAATTTCGAATTATATGATTTTTGATGGATAATAAATGACATGCAATTTTATGAAAAATAAAATTACAAACAAAAGAAAAAATAGTCAAAACTGGCGAAAACTTCGTGAAACTACTATTTCACACATGACTATATTTAAGTTTTTTGCTGTAACGAATTCTAAAAATATTGCGCTCTCATTCTTCTTCACTTTATTGTCTTATGTACTGAAGTTCTTTTACTATTTAAAAAATCTTTTATAGAACTATTTGAAAGAAATCAGCTGATTCCTTTTTAACTACACAGATGAACACACAACACTTTCTTGGCAAAATTAGGCTGGCAGTCTTTACATCAACATCTGCTTTGAATGTGCACATATATTTCTTTCCTACCTCGGAGGCATATTTACCCAACAGTTTATAAAAATGTTGAGTATTTAATTTTCATTGATTTTCAAAGGCACATTAAACTCTTTTGGAGCAAATTAGGTCAATAAACCCAAATATTTTGAAGTATAACTTTTTTAAATTTACTGTTTTAAGCATTGTTAACAAATTTGTTTACTGAATTATTTTAAAGTTAAAGTTATCTATGTACTTTTAAAATTCACAAATGTATACACATAATTTTTTGGCGAAGTCGTCTAATAGATAGACAGTCAAAATATGAACGGCAATATTTATATCACTTTTGAGTATCTAAAGTCATGTGAAAAATAATAGGTAGATATAGAATATTTTGACCAGTTATAGATATATTTCTTTTGTCTGTTAAGCGTTTATTATTCTATTTTATAAAAATGCAGCTCATTACCTAACAAAAACTACATGAGTCTAAATCTTAAACTTTTTAGAAAAATTAGAAAAACTCAACAAACTTTTTCTAAAGACTTTTTAGAAAAATTCCAAGTATACAGTTTTATAGCCCATTAAATTGTATCTCAACAAAATACAAATTTCAAGCGGCAATGAATTCGCATTAATTTTTGTTAATTTTACATACATACTTTGTATGGAAAAAAATCCGTGTCACCGTCAGCATAAAAAAATATCAAAATATAACGCCATTTAAAACTTGCACTTTATTAAGCTAGACTTTATTGAGCTTAAAATTTGTCTACAAAGTTTGAAATTTAGAATTATATGATTTTTGATAGAAAATGAATGAGCTGCATTTTTAAGGAAAACCTTTTTAAACTAATAAAAGAAAAATAGTCAAAACTGGTCAAAACGTCGTGAAACTAAGATTTCCAATATGACTATATTTAAGTTTTTTGCCGCTTCAAACGCCCAAATGCACTTTTGCAGAGAGTTAGTCTAACAAACTCTAAAAATATTGCACGCTAACTCTTCTTCACTTTATTGTCTTATGCACTGAAGTTCTTTTACTATTTATAAAATCTTTTATAGAACTCTTTCAAAGAAATCAGCTGATTACTTTTTAAATACACAGATGAACACACAACACTTTCTTGGCAAAATATGACTGGCGGTCTTTACATCAACTTCTGCTTTGCTTTACTTTTTTTTTAAACAGCGTTTATAAAATCTTTTACCGGCTAGTTGGTTCCTTNTAAACAGCGTTTATAAAATCTTTTACCGGCTAGTTGGTTCCTTTTTTAAATGCACAAATGAACACACAACACTTTCGTGTCAAAGTTGCTTAACGCAATTCAAAATATGACTGGCAGTCTTTGCAT